>NC_056751.1:714610852-714783352 GCF_019279795.1 Protopterus annectens | reverse complement strand
CATGGATCTATTCTTCACCAAGGCTCCATAAAAAGTTGAACAAGTCTGTCTTTCCATTTCAACATTTGGTCTTTCTACTTTGCCATGTCAACACGTCTTCATGTTAGAATTTCTTAACCAGGACAAGATGCAATTTCTGACTGGGTACTTCCAGTAACTTCTTCCCCTAGACTTGATCACAAGAGATATATTAAGACCTCTGGAGTATATGGCTTCAAGTATAAAAATTATAACCTTTGCTAGGCACCACATGAAGAGGATTCAGTGGTATCTAAAGTCTATTTGGGCATTGCATTGTCCCCTTTGAATTCCCCATTTCCTCTCTTGATAAAGAAGGGATTTCTTTGGTGGATCAGACAGATATCACTCAGTCCAGGAGTCCTCCTTCTGGTTCCCCCCACCCTTGCCAGGAGGTTTCCACAAATGCTTCAGATCTGGCATGAGGAGAATATTCAATAAATGTAAAGGTCCAGGGACTTTGTTCAGGACAAGACAGAAATGTCTGAGAAATGAAAGCTCTGATTCTGACCCTTCAGTCTCTGCAACACGTCTAGTCTGCATGAACTGTCCAAATCCTTACAGGCAATACCAATGTGATGTCTTACATCAAAAAACATGGAGATTCAAAATCTTAGCATCTCTGTAAACTTGCCATGACATCCAGGGCGACAGCTACTCAATGCAATATCTTTCTTTAGGGAGTGTTCAAACC
This sequence comes from Protopterus annectens, assembly GCF_019279795.1. Taxonomy (NCBI): domain Eukaryota; kingdom Metazoa; phylum Chordata; order Ceratodontiformes; family Protopteridae; genus Protopterus; species Protopterus annectens. Next base: position 714,782,640 of record NC_056751.1, on the reverse strand, counting down.
CTCAGAGATAAATACTGTGATGGATCACCTGTGCAGATCCAAACCCTTATGAATAACAAAATGAATCAAACCCACAACAGAAATTCAAACAGAGCCATTCTACTACATATGGTGATCAAATCAACAATGCTTTTTAGTGAAAACACACTATACAATACAATGTATATAATGGTGAAGAACTTTCTTAGGACTTCTTCAGAACGATAACATTCATGTTCTCCACTGTCTATATTTAGACCTCCAACACAATTCACATGACATTCATCATCATTGGTTAAAATCTCTGGATTAATTATCCAGTAAAATAAAACCCTCTATACATAAAATTGGTAAAAATTAAGTTCCCAAAAAGGGCTGCATATAAAATATATCCTTATATAAACAAACATAGAAAATGCAATTAAAATAAAACTACATCACTGACATGTTTTTTTCAAAGCTTGGATGCTTTCAGTTGTAATATACTCGAAATGGAACTGCTCTCATTTAAATTTGGCAAAATGCTATCATTAGTTATAATTTGCCATATAAGTTCTCTGTTTTCTAGCAATATTTTCCAGCCCCTGTCCTTTGCACTCTGAAATTACTAAGTATTAAAAATAAAAATGTATTCCACCCAGCACATACCCTGGAGTGGCTTGCAAGTGTATTTTGCCATCTTTTTTTCTATGCAGTAAATATGCTGGCAGATTATTTTCTTTAAAGTTCTTTTTTCTCTCTTTCCTATATAAAATACTATATATGCATCACAGCTAGCCAGATATACAACTCAAGCTGTATTGCAATTACAACACCTCCTACTTCTGCACACCTTGATTTCAGATATCAAATCCAATTCTCATATGTCTATAAACTGACTTGGTTTGGTATCAGGCAGTTTTGCAGTTTGGTTATAATGTTTAAGACCTTTATGAATGGATGTTGAACAGAGAGGTATTTCTTCAGGCTGTCCATCAGTGGGGAAATCCTCAGATAGATCACTTTGCCTCCTCTCTGAACAAACAACTCAGCTGTTTTGTTCCATGCCAAGAGGTTTGGTAAATGGACACAATGTCATTATCATGGAAAGGGGAAGCCCTCTATGCCTTTCCTTCCTTTTCTGTGATTTTCAAGGTCCTACTCAAAATCAAAAAGAACAACCTAAAGATGCTGTCAGTGACCTTCTTTTGGCACAGACAACATTGGCTCTCCCTTTTCTTCCACCTGTCCAAGGGAACTGACCACAACATACCCCACAAGATGGACTTGCTAACATAACAGGAGAACTCTCTCATTCACCCAAACTTGCAAATACTGAACCCGTCTCATTATATGATAGGATTCTGATACCATTTTTGTACTTTTTCTTCAGAGGACATGATACAAGCATTGCAGGAGGGTAGAAAACTTGCTACAAGAAAATGTTATCTTTCTAAATGGAAAATATTTTATTTTTGATGCAAAAAGATAAAACAGGCCCCTTTCTGTATGGGTATCTCTACTACGCTTTCATATATGAGTGAGTTGCTCAGTTCATGATTGGCATATTCTTCCATCATGGTGCATTTGTCAGCCATTTCCAACTGCCAGTGTTTAGATTCATCACTCTTTGTACGTTTTGATGTCAACTGTTTTTTGACAGGCACCCTACATATCAGGCCAAAAAAATCTATACTCAGTTCCTCATTGGGACCTGACTTCTGTATTGGAGAATCTGACTTCCCCATCCTTTGAGCCTGCTTTGTCTTTTAAATTCTATACTTAGAAGAGATTTTTACTGCTAGCCCAAAGGGTCTCAGAGTTACAAGTCCTAATGCCATCTCCACATTTCCTGGTTTTCCACAAGGGCAGGATATCCCTTAGCACTAACCTTTTTTCATGCCTGTGGTTGCCAAGGAAATTCTCTAAACCTGTAAATAAATGTCTGCTTTCTTTCTTTTTTTTCTTTCTTCCTCAAGTATCATAATAAAGGTGAAAGGCATTTTCATTCTTCAGATGTCCATAGGCAGCTAAAGTTTTATCTGGACAAGACTTAAACCATGAGAAAAGCTGACTGACTTCTTAACTTTCAGACTAAGAACATGGGTGGCCCTACCTCAAAGCAAACCATTCCTAGATGGATTTCCTTAGCTGTTTACTTGTATTATTCCTTCCAAGGGGAATCCCTTCCAGGCCACGTTACAGCCCGTTCCACCAGAACTTCTTCCACTGATTTTTCCAAGAGACTGGAATCTAAATCTATTTTAAAAGCAGCTACTTGGAATTTCACTCACACATTTAATAAGCACTATAAGATTGATACTTTCTGCGGATCCAGGGTTGATTTCACCAGATCTATCGTACAAAGAATTCTGGATTCCATTCCCTCTACATTTTCTTTGTCCTCTACAGTATAAAAAGCTTTGAGAATTTCCCCATATACAATGAATGCTGTAACAGTGACCAATAAAGGATATAGTACAGTTAAGTAAGAATTTACTCTAACAGTAGATCTCCAATTATATCACTGTTGAACATCATTCTTTCATCCCCTTTCCCCTTTTCTGTTTATATATATATATATATATATATATATATATATATATATATATAAATATTATTATTTTCTTTTCTTTTGGTTGAGGTTGACTCCAATCACCACCACCCCATAGTTGTACCCATACGTCCCTTATGTACTGCTTCACAATCTTGCACTTTGGGCATACATCAAAAGTACAGTGTGTACCTATGAACCTATATGATTCGATGGGAGATAGAAAATTCACCCCGGAGATCACTTCTGTGGCTCTGCTCGACAGGGACACAGAAAAATAATTTTCTTGGGTGGCGAAAGCCAGGGTACCTTTTTGGCTAGGCTTATATAGGGCCAATAGCCTAGTACCTACCTATGAACCTATGAAAGGAGTAGGCCCAAGCTTTGGTATGCTTTTGGACATACTGTATTCTTGGCAGGATGCTTCCTATATGTAAGGAGTACTTCAGAAGTGATCTTATTGGACATCTACTGTTATGGTAAGTACTTTCTTTTTTACAAATGCTAGTACATTGCTCAGTATGTATTCTGAATTAATATACTAGTTTGGAAAGGTAGACTGCTATGCTGCCAAGTGCAACACTATGGGGTTATACATGGCTGCAGTACTGTAGGTTACTTTGTTGGGTCCAGTTTATACTCTGAGATGCTGTACTTGTAAATCATGTATGATTGGGGGGGCTACTTTTCATATGTACGCCATGCATGGAGTACTATGCCTACACAATGGGGCAAGACTGGGTACAAGTTATTGCCCCACTGCGCTACTGGTTATGAACTGCTGATGGGTTTGGTAGACAGGTGTATTGTGTACGAGCCCTGCTGCACAGCACACAAACATTTATGTTTAATGCCCAGAAACCAATGTAATATATCTGGCAATAGACATGTACCACAACAATGTAGTAGTGTGGGGGGGGAGTTCCTAAATGGCTGCACACTGAATAGTAGCTTGCTTCTGGCTCTCCCAGTGCAAAAACAGAAACTCAGCAGACAAGGCCAGAAGACTTGTTTCTATGGGTGAATTTCAGTAATTGGCAAGGAGGTAACTGCCTGGATGCCAGGAATAAAGAAATACAGAAGACCTGGAAACAATCAGCTACAAAAAGTGAGGAAAAAACACTGACTAGGGAGAGTTCTGCAGCTGCTCAGGAAAAAGTAACGCAACTTCAGACATGACTTCCAATAACCTACAGGATGATATAAGGCAACTGCATACAGACCTGGTTAAAATAAACAAAACACCGATGGAGTATATCAACACAAACAAAAGGCTGGGAAAAATGGAAGAATCAAACAGATATTCAGATGAGATGATAAAGCTGCAAAATCAGAGGTTGAAATGAAGAAAGGCTGGCTGAATATGAGATTGCTCAGGAAGAGATGTTTAAAAAAATAATAGAATTAGAGGGCAGAGCATGTAAGAAAAACTTGAGGTTCTCAGCTATACCAGAAAAGCTGGAAGGAACAGACCGCATTAAATTTATGAAAGCACTAATAAGCAACTGAATGGGTATTCCACAGCAGGACTTATTAGCTGAATGGGCACATAGTGTGTATGCTCCAAATCTAGCTATAAAAAAGTAACCTAGACCTTTAATAGTAAGGATGCAATCCTACCAGCAGAAAGAGTTGATTTAGTCAAAACTCTGGCAGAAGGACAAAATTCTAAAAGTAGGAGACAGCAGAGGTTTTGAGCAGAATGATTACACATTGTACACCAGGCAAAAGAGAAGTAAATTCATTCCTCTATTCAGAGACTGACAAGATGTAAGTGTGAGATTCAAACTGCTGTATCCAACTGTCTTCAAGGTATTCTTCCCTGGAGGGACAAAATCATTTTTTGATAAAGTGCATTCTAAGGAGGAACTATAAAAGTTTGTCCAACAAAACTGAGCTGTGAAACAGAAGGAGATTCAGCTTGTAGTTCTTCTGGTAATAAAGACCACAGAGAGACTACACATGTGAAACCTTTTACAGTATTTCAATGGAAAATGTTGGAGAGAAGGAAGGGAGCATGAGAGTTGACTAGAAGAATTGACAGTAATTTGGAAATGAAGCAGAGACAGGATTTGGGTGATGGAGAAGAACAGTATAAAATTAGTAACTTAATACAATGCAATAATTATATTTGTGAAATATGACAGCACAAGAATATCTGGCAATATTGGACTTCTTTAAAATCTGTTGGCTGAGTGGGGGACTCTAAAGTATATGCCCTACTTCATCTCATTAACATTTGGAAAAATGCTTTGGGGAGGGGAAGAGAGGGGAGAAAGCTGACTGTAAGTAAAGAAAACACTTTCTTTTCTTAATAGTACTGTATCTCTGTTGCATGGTTTTCTTTGCATGCTATTTCTGGGTGTAATGGGGATTGTAAACAGGTGTTTTTATTTTTCTCCCCTCTTCTCTTTTTCTTCTTGTGCAGTTTTGAGAAACATAGATGATGCAATGATAAAAAAAGTAAAAAAGGCAGTCTGGTTAAGGGGTAGGACAGAGTTCAAATTAATGTGCTTTTTTCATTCTTTCATGGGGAAATGACTGATTAAAGACCTTTGTTTTAAGACAGAGAGCAAGTAAATGAAAAAGAATATTGAGTATTGTAAGGCTTTATTTTCTAGCACTTTCGAATATGTATACTAAGTAGCATTTCTGCAGCTGGTCTTCATGCCTCCATGGAGACAATCTGATAAAAAGAAACTGGAGACAGTCTGGTGGAAGGGGATTGGCTGAGGGAAAAGAAGAAATAGGAACAGAGAAAATGACTAAGACATAATGTTCCCTGAAAACAGTCAGAGGTTTTTCCAGGTTTGACAGCTCTAAAGATAATACAAAACCAGTTAGACTTGAAGTTCTCTCAATTTTTTAAATGCAATGGGGATACTAATATAAATGGGTGTTTTTGTTTTTTTCTTGTTCAGCCTTCTTCTCTTTTTCTTTGTTTAGGTTTGAGAAATGTAGGCACTGCAATAAAATAAAATGAGGAGGGGAGGAGATTGGGTAGAAGGCTTAAGAGAGTATGATAAAAGAAAAATCAATATGCTTTTTCCCATGCTTGCATAAGGAAATGACTGGGTAAAAAACATAGGCATTGTCCAGTAACAAGTTTATTACAAAGCTTGTAAATGAAAAAGAAAATTGTTTATCAGAAGAAAAGTCTTACAGTATTCAATGTGCCCTTAGCAGTTTTATGTCTGGTTTGCATGTTACTAGAAAACAATTTGATAAAGATAAATGGCTTGGAGAATGTGTAAGAATTCAAGTGTTTTCTCAATTGGGAGATTTATAAAGATATACAGAATCAAATAGCACTTACTAATAGCACAGGATGTACCATGTGCCTTAGCATGTCTAACCTTTCTTTTTGGTTAACTTTAGCCTGTCTGTGTAGCTAACAGCTTAGAACTTATGTTCTTATTAGGAAACAAAAACTTCAATATTTGAAGATGTATATAGTTGTGTGCGTTATTGTCAAGTTCATAGGTTTTAGGAGTTTTTTTGGGTGGGGTGTTTGTTCTGTTTGAGGGTTTAAAAAAAACAAAAAGTTATATAAGATGTGATATAGGTGCAAATGGAAATGACAAGAAACAACTGTATAAAAGACCAACCTGCTGAACAGTATATACATGTAACATAAAAGTTGGAACTAGATATTTAGCAAAAGAGCAGTTATATATAAAAGGTGGTAATAATTATATAAGAAAATGATGCTTTCTGTAATGTCTTTCAATCTGAATGGTCTTACAGATAAATATAAAATAGAAATAGTTGTTGTATTTTTCAGCTTTTCCCAGTTAGGGGTCGCCACAGCGAACTCCGGTCCGCTAATGATTGGCAGTATATTTTTACGTACTGAGTTGCCAGCCCTGATGTACAACCTTCAACGAAGGTATGCCCACTCATGCATGTCAAGAGTAGTGAACTATATTAAAAAATGTAGGCACAAATAGCTATGCTACAGGAGACACACCTGGAAAGAACTGAACATATGAATTTGATAAAGAAAGGTTTTCAGGATGGTTATTCAGCGGCATGTCTGGGGCAAAGGAAAAGAGGAGTAACTTACATTAATTGCAAGAGGAGCTCCAGTAGTGATAGAAGAGAGAAAAAGATAATAATGGAAGATGCATAGTACTAAGGGGCTACTGGCTAGGGAGGAGGATTACACTGCCATGCATTTACATCCCCCTTAAAACTGCTATAATCGAGCTTAAGAAAATTCTGGGAGAAATAATCAGCTTTCAGCAAGGAATATTACTTACAGGTGGAGACTGGAATTTGGTTTGCAACAGTGAAGATGTGTTGGGGGGCCTAGAAGGGAAATATAACTAAGGAAGGTAGCTTTTTGAAGAAATTTATGAAAATGTTTGGCATGGAAGATGTGAATTCAGTACTAGGAATTCAGAGTGAATTTACATGTTACTCAGTGCGATACAAAATCTAGGCTAGGCTGGATAGATTTTATATCTCACAGTAACACGTGCATTTAGTTGAAGGTTTTGAATCGCACCCAATAACTATTTCAGATCATGCACCAATAATAGCTAAAATAAAAATGCAAGGTAATGAAATAAAAATGAGGCACTGGCGCTTTCCCACCTAAAAAGAGAGGAATTTAAGGAATGGGTTGTGGAATCAGTTCAGGAGCTACTAGAGAAGGTAGAATTATCTTCTAAAAACATAGCTAAGGAGTGGGATAAAATGAAAGTGGAGTTTAAAACTAGGCTGGCAATAAAAGAAAGAGAGATATGGTTAAACAGTAACAAAATTATTTAGAGGGATTGACAAATGTTAAAGTATTGCAAAATAGGGGGAATCTCTCCGAACAAGAAAATGAGCAACTGCAGAAGGCTAAACAGAAAATAAGGGATAACCTCGATAACAGCATGAGTTTAGAAAGATTGCCGTTAAGCAACTGTTACTTTTAGCACAACTCAGGCAACAGAAAGTGGAAAGGGCAGCCACCAAGCTTAGGGACCCTATAAGAAGGAAGATAACAACAGACTCTGTAGAAGTATTAGAATTATTTTGGAAATTTTATGAAAATTTGTATAAAGCAGAGTAATATGAAAATCAAGAAAGGGTACAAATGAAAATGTTTATGGAAGAATTAAATATGCCAAAGTTAAAGGTAGATGAGGCTCAATTACTAACAGTTATGCTAGGAAGGGATGAGATACAAACGGCTATGCATAACCAATCTACAGGAAAGTCCCTAGGAATAGATGGTATTCCTGTGGAAGTTTGGAAGTTAGGAGGGAAAAAATGATAAAGATTTGGTAGGTTTTGTTTAACAGTGTTTTAAGAGGAGGAGAAGTACCACCATCCTGGAAAAAGGCAGTGGTAGCGGTAATACCTAAAGAGGGTAAAGCACCATCAGATCCAGCTTCACACAGGCCCATTTCAATACTAAACCATGATTATAAAGTGTTCATGTTTATAATGACTAAAAGAATGGCAAAAGTGATACCAAAATTGATAGATATGGATCAGTGTTGTTTTGTGGAGGGGAGACAAACATATGACAATATTAACAGAACATTGTTGATCCAGAGGGAAGCGGAATGTAAGAAAGTACCACTTTTACTGGTGGGTCCTGATGCAGAGAAAACATTTGACAGAGTAGACTGGGACTTCATGAGCAGGGCAATGGAAACATTTGCTTTCCCTGATACAATTATAAGTTTGATTAGAAGAATATATGAGGGCTTGGAGGTGCAAATTAAAGTGGGTGGGGCCCTTTCCAATAATTTCTGCTTGTGTAGAGGAACTAGGCAGGGTTGTCCACTTTCCCCTTTGTTGTTTGCATCATATTTAGAACCACTGGCAAAGAAAATAAGGGACTCACAAATTCAGGGATATAATTGGCATGGTAGTCAGAAAAAGCTGGCTCTGTTTACAGATGATATTATTTTATAACCTGACAAAACCAGAAAAGGACATTACAGTGTTGTGGAACATTTTAAGACAGTTTCTAAGCTTCTTGGGATGCAAAATTAATGAAGCGAAAACAAAGGCAATTGCGGCAATTTATGTACCCACACATGAATTGGTCCAACAATATCCATATTTATGGGCACATGATAAAATGGAGTATTTAGGAGTATGGATTAAAATGACTCTGTGGTAGCAGCTAAGGATATGTGGGAAGTGACTAAACAGAAGTTAATACAAAAATTGAGAAACTGGAAGTTTAGTTATATGGATATGGGTACTAGGACACAAGCTATTAAAATGTTTTTAGTCCCTTTAGTCTTGTACACAGGTCAGGCATACTTTTATCAAAGTTGTGGATAGCAATTAAAAAAAGAGTTGAAAGATTTTATCTGGGAAGGGAAGACAGCAAGGGCCAAGTGGGATAAGATGATTCTACCAATAGAATGAGGTGGACTAGGATTACTTAATTTGAGGGGGTATTTTAGGGCATTTTTCTGGTCAAGGTTTGCGTTGGAAAATAAATAACATTTCTTTAGCCGAAAGGCAGGCTATTGCTGATTTACAGAAAAATGAGAATATTGTAATCATTTCAGCCGATAAAGGGGTTGCCATGGTGATTTTAAACTGGCTTGACTATGATAAGGAAGCCACCAGACAACTGTCTGACCAAAAGTATTATTCACGTATGACAATTAATCCAACATCCAGATTTCAGAAACAGATTGAAGACTTCATTCTTTGGGCCAAGGATGAATTTATCATTACAGAGGAAACTGCACAACAACTCATTGTCCATGACCCTACTCCACAATACATATACTTTCTACCGAAAACCCATAAAAGTCTTATCAATCCCCCTGGGCGTCCCATTGTGTCTGGGAGAGGGTACATCACAGAACCCCTTTCTTTGTTTCTTACTCAGCATTTGAAACCTTTGCTGACTCTTGTACGATCACGTATACATGACACGACTATGTTTCTTAACATCATATCTGATAGTCAGTTAGAATAGGACTGGCTAATGTGCACTTTAGATGTTTGTTCCTTGTATACCAACATTCCCTACAAGTTTGGCTTGGAGGCTTTGTCCTTCTGGTTAGACCAAGCTGGTTTATATCAACCCCTTTTCAATTCTTTTCTGGTTGAATTAGCCAAATTTGTTTTAACCAGCAATGTCTTTTTTTATCAAGACAAATGTTACTGGCAGGTCAAGGGAACAGCTATGGGAACTTCTTTTGCTCCCATTTATGCTGACCTTTTTATGGCCTTTGTTGAACATCACATAATTTACAATTCTCGGAACAACATTTATTTGGAGCACATTGACATTTGGCGCCGTTATCTAGATGACTGCTGGATGGTTTGGAGAGGAGACATACAAGGTCTAATGGATTTCATTTCTTACCTAAATAACATTTGGGGTTTGGAATTTACTATACACTATGATAACAACAAAATCACTTTTCTGGATGTTGCAATTACCAAATTGCCTGACCATACACTATCTACGGAAGTATTCAGGAACCATCCTGAATACAATACTATTTTACACGCTTCCAGTTTCCATCCCCCTCATGTCATACGCAATATCCCCAAGTCACAATTCATCCGCATCAAACGCATTTGTTCCACTGATAATGCCTTTCAACATCATAGGATGGATCTAACTGAAAGATTCAGGTCCAGGGGTTATCCTATGGGCCATGTGTCCAGTGCCAGCAATATGACTAATTTTTCTAACAGAAATGATTTTCTTAAATATCAGAAACATACCTCTGACAAAAGCACCACATTAAGATTTACCACCACTTATGCCCGTAATTCGAATCAACTAATTGATAGCATTAACAATCATTGGAACATCTTACAATATGATTCTGACATCTCTAAATTCATTCCAGATCGATGTCAGTTTTTATTTAGGAAAGGCAAAAATTTAGGGGGTTTCTTCAATCATTTTAAGCATGGCAGTAGACACAATAATACTCAATTCAAACAAACCACACTCTCAGGGGATCCACTTATAGGCTGTTTTCCATGTGGACATTGCACCAATTGTGACAAAATTGATAAATCCAAACAATTTTCTAGTCGGAACCGTTCACAGGTTTACGATATAAAATTTTTTGCCAACTGCAGCAGTGACTGACTGGCTCATCTATCTGGCCAGTTGTCACTGTGGTGCTTTTTACGTAGGACAGACCTCCCGGCCACTTAGAATCAGAATCACAGAACACATTAGTAATATCAGGACACACAAGACAACAAATGCTCTATATAAACATTACTTGGTACACACTACTGCCAAATTTACATTTATGGTTATTGATATCATACAAGGGAACAGAATTAATAAAGCAGGCTGGCATTCAATTCTCAATACAAAGGAAAAGAAATGGATTATCAAACTGGGGGGATTATTCCCACCAGGGCTTAATGACAATTTTTGAATCAACCAATGGGCATTTTGTAACCTCTTTATATTCTTGTCACACTTTTGTTTTGCTTATTTTCACTGAAGAAGGTTGTGTATACCCTACCGAAACTGGTCTGTGTCGCAAAAGTGTTGCATATGTGTAGGTTTTTTAACCTGTCACAATAAATTGTTATTTTCAGGATCCATGGTTTGCTGGTTCTGTTTTTTTTCTGCTTCATGTTACTTTTGGAACCGGGCAACTGCCTCACGTGCAGGAACTCTTTTCATCTTATGGTATTTTAGGGCAACACAGTTAAGGCTTTTATACATAGCACAAGCAGAAAACTGTAATTCAAAATGGAAAGGAACAATGCTGACACAGGGAGGAAGCTCAAGAAAAAAGGAGGGGATTGGGATTTTGGATGCAGACTCTTAAGGAGAACAACCAAAATCATGCAGAGTATTATATTCATAAAATAGCAGGGAGTGTTCTAAGAACCAAACCAGCACGAGAATAGAGAAAGAGATTTTGACAATAGGGGTGACTGTGGTCAGGGATACAGATAATAGGCAAGAGGGGCTGGAATTTATTGGAGAAAACTGGCAAAGAAACCAAGGTTTTGGGAGCAAATAACTAGAAAGGGAAAGGTAATAGAATGGGAAGAGGCCAAGAATTTATTTGGACTGTAGCTTAGAGATTGCCTTCCCTATCAAGGACTGATATCATTGTATAGGCAAAGAGAAAGAAAGAGGGACTCCTAAATGAAAGACCAGCTCTGCTAGAGTTTTTAATAGAATCTAGAATGGAAGCTGCTATTAAAAAAGGAATAATTATTAAAGCATATAAAATATTGCATGATGATTATAAGAATCAATCAGAGGAGCTTAGAAAGGATTGGGAAGAGAGACTGGATAAGCCATTCACAAAGAGACAATGGGGGATATATGTATATCTCCCAAATGCAAAAAAGTCTAGAAAATTTAGAATCTTTGCCTGGAAGTGTTTACAAAGGTATTTTTATACCCCGAGTAGACTCCAAATACTTTTCCTCAGGTGGATAGTAAATGTTGGCATGTGATGGGCAAGAAAGAGGTAGCTGGAAACATATTTTTCAGAGTGTAATGAGCTGGCAGACTTTCAGGATTCCCAGTAGACCACTCTATCTGAGATGCTGGGTGAGCAGGTTGGACTGACTGGAAAGATGATTTTTTGAGTTATGCTACAGAATCGGAATTGCCTAGACATAGTAAAGCCTTGCTGAGTCTAATTATGGTGGCTGCCAAAATAAGCAATTACTAGAAAATGGAAATCAAAGTCTAGACCAACTTTACTAGGTAGTGAATATAGTAATAGAGATAAAGCAACAAGAACTGGGATCTTTAGGAAAGGGAAGGAGCAAACTACATCAGAACAAATGGGAATTGTGGGAAAATATATGCAGAGCAGGAATGAAGTTTAAGAGGCAGGATTTGAATGAGCCACATAATACTTAACAGACAATGACTGGATGGTTTATAAGTGATGTATAATGTTTGCAACTACAGTTGTTTCAATGGTGTCTGTGATGTAAACTGTTTGCAACTAAAGTGGTATCAATTTGTACGTTTTGTATGTTTTTCATTTATATAAATGTATGATTGCCTTTGTCATATGTGAAAATTTAATAAAGATGTTTGGAGAAAACAAAACAGTGTAGCAGTAGTAGTAGAGAGATATTTCCCAGGGTAATTAGCATGGAGAAACCATGACATTTCTGAAATCATGTAGCAACTAAGAGAAACAAAAACACACTAGTTAGTTAATGCATTAGCAGACTCGGCTACTAGTAAGTTATGGGAGGTCTATATTAAAATGACGAAAGTTCACAACCACGAATATCAGTACAGCGACACATAAACGAAGTACAAAAACAGCAAGAGACGTAATCACCAAAAATTTGAACGCCAAACTTATTTCGTAAAGCAACAGTGCCATACAGGTAAGGAAAACCTAAGTAAACAAACTTAATTAAACACACTTTTGCAGGGGGGGCAAGCCCCCCTGCACCCCCCATGTGGGGGGCTGTGCCCTCACACCCCCTACTTAAATACACCAACTCTGAGATCACACTACAGTGTGGAAAAGAATATATTTCCTCTTCCCCACGATCACCTTGCTGGCCAAGGAAATTCTGATTTTCGGTGATTACATCTTTCGCTGTTGTTGTACTTCGAAGTTTATGTGTCAGTCATGTACTAGTATTCACCATTGTAGGCTTTCGTCATTTTAATATAGACCTAGTTATGGACACTGAGGCATGGCTGATCTTGCAAAGAGACAGACATATGCATTTTATCCTAGATTTTATTCTTTGACATTTCAACAATCCTTGAGGGTGGAGCAGAGAAAAATCAAATCTTAATCACCTGCAAGGGGATCTAAACATGTTAATCATTATTTGGTGCCAGGAAAGATGTCACATTGATAAGTAACATGGAAAATTAGCAAACAGTTATCATTAAATTCCCCAGACTATTACAATATGAGAGACAAAGCAGTGAAGAAAACGGTTAACTCATTAGAGCCGAGTGACGTCTCCAGGCGTTTCTGCAGTTACTGCCTACTGCGCCTCTAGACGTCAAATATTGCCTGTTCATATTTGCATTAATAATTCCAAAACCATGCTACATACAAGGTATCAGAATATTTTATCTTGAAGCATACATGATGGCAAACTGTATTGCTATATGGCCTCTGTCAATGACTGTTTGTTAGAACTCTAAGGTAATAACTTCATTTTTAAAGGCTGAAGCCACATCCACTGGGAGTTAAAGGTACACACTCCAAAGGGCTGTACTGGAGGGAATGAGTTAATGCCTTTTTTTGCAAAACATATAAACTAGTAAATAGAAAGAAAGTTGTCCTGCCCAGCACACAATTAAGGAAAAATATATCATTCCTGTCAACTGTGGATCAACAGAAGAAAGAAATGTGTCTTTTTTTTCTACTTGCTACTGACAGTTAAGCAATTTTACCTCAAGCAACTTTTGGGCAGTCATTAAATGATGAATGGGAAAAGAGACCAGGGTAAGAGGAGAGTTCTTTAAGTGTTTTTAGTTTTGTTCTAGTACTGAATGTGAGTATTCATACTTTGATGACAGAAATGGGTGTAGTATGTTGGAAGATGAAAAAGAAAACGAGAAACCAATATGTCTGCCTTATGCAGACGACTTGGTTATTGTAGCAATAAATAGAGGATGGATGAATGAAAGAGTTATTGGAATTGGAAATTATTTAGAAAAGGCAGGTTTAATATTAAATAAAATAAAATAGAAAAAAAGGTAAGTGGTGGAATAAAGAAGATGAACAGCATTTATTATAAAAGGAAGGAAATTAATATATTAGAGGTTAAGTATGGGGAATATGAAAACTTACTAAATCAGTGTAAGATGAAAATGGAAGAAATAAAAAAAAATACTGGCATGGTAGAAAATGTTTAGTATATATAATAAAATTCTTATATGTTAAATACTGTCATTTTGGGTAGACTTTCTTATGTTGGGGGGTTATATGGAAAAGGGAAAAGGAATTTTGCTAGAAATGTTTTCAATTGTATATGAGGTTCAGTACGGAATCCTTCTAAAAGAGGAATAATCCACAATAAAAAAGAAGACGTGGATTAGATCTGAAAGATTTTTTTTAGCAACAATGCACCTATGTTGGGTAATTAACAGTGTAAAAAACAGGGAGAATAAAATGGTGGGAAAATTCTTATATGAGAGCTATGAAGATAGATGGAAACAAGTAAAAATGTAAAAAAGGATGAAAGTGATTTTGGAAATAAAAGAATATAAAATAAGGTAAAGTTGTGGAAATTAAAATTGATGAATATAGTGTGAAAAGGAATGAGTGGTATGAAAAACATATATATTTTATTCATATATATATCCATGGAGTGATTTACTAGGTGATCTTTGAAATATGATAAATCAAAGAAAGAAAACTTTTAAGATTTCTATGAAGCTGGAGAATTTTTGTGGAGAATTTTGTTAAACAAGTTACCTGTCAAGGGAAATATGAAGTATAAAATAATAGAAGAAAGAATGTGTTATGATTGCAAGGTTGAGGAAACAGCAAAACACTGTTTTTAACAATGTAAAATGAATGTCTTTTTTTATGTATAGTTGGGAAGGTTTCAAGGAAATTAATATGGAAGTTATATTGAAGAGGGAGGAATAAAGGAGAAAATTGAAAATTGATAAAATATTATTTATTACAATATGGATATTGTAGAACAGAAGGTGTGAAAGACTATTGTATAAAATAAAAAATAAAAAAAATACAAATGATGAAGATGTATTGACGAAATTAAAAAAATGATGGTAGAAAAACATTGGCGATGATAGATGAAATTTAAGGAAACAGGAACTGAAGTATGTAATAACATTGTGTTGTATTACTTATTACGAAATTGTAAAAACATTCTAAATAGGATGATATGGGGTGACAAAACATGTAAGTAATATAAATAATGTATAAATACGTACACATGTGCGTGTACACACATCAACCTCTACTCTGAGGTGGCTTCTAGGTGGCAGCAGAGTGATGTTACCAGCAATCACTGATCAAGATGGTGGCTGTGAGTGGTGATGAGATCAAGGAGAAGAGAATAGAAAATATAATTCAAAAGGAAAACTACAATTTGGAGGGGAATATAGTGAATGACTCTGCCATACAAAAATAATGGAAGAAGGAAAACCAGCAGAATCAGACACTGTGATGGATGTGTGGTGATGGATAAAATAACTGGCAATCAGTAAATGACAGAAAGACAAAAAGGCATGTCTAGACAGTGGAATAATTGGTTTTAAGTGAATGGTGTGGAATAGACTGCAGGACGATGGAGCAAAGAATGGAAAGGAGAGAGTGACCGAGAGCAATGCTTTGAGAGGAAAAACTTATGCAGCAGCAGTTGTGCGAAAGACTGCAAAAACAAAGGATCAACAGCAAATACACAGGTACTTTGTTTTAGACAATATTGATTGCCCTTTAAGATTCAGTTTGATGTTAGGGCAGTAATGCCCTTTCTGCAAAATAACATTTGTAGCAGAAAAATATATTAATGGATGTGAAAGGATAATTAATATATCTCGTTAGGAAGAATATATTTACGAAAACCTAAATGCACGGTTAAAAAGAAAAAATGTTTTTGTCTACCAGAACAACAGAGATAGATGAGAAGGACTTATTGTTTTTTTAGTTTTTGTCAGGATGTGCTTAATACTAAAAAAATTGAGGATGACAGACAAAAAGCAGGGACGTTTAATATAAGTTTTGCATCACTGCATTTAAATAACATGAGCAGTGATATTAGAAGAATTACTGGGTTTGAATACCTTGAAAAAATGCTTGTTTGATAAGAGATTTACAGTTAAAAGAAAATACTGGAATTTGAGATGATAAGGAAAAGAAAAGTGGTGAGGACTACAGGGAGTGCTACGTGCTCAGGTATTGCAGTATTATTTAAAATGAAAAGAGTGAAATATTACATGTAAAGCTGGTGGTAGCAGGGACAGTTTTAGTATGTCATGTAAGAAAGGGGAAAAAGGTGTATAAAATACTGGCAGTGTATGTATATATACGTTTACATGAAAGAAAACAGTGTTTGATAAAATTCAAAGCTATGTGATAACAAATATTTCCATCATGGTGATGAGGGACTTAAACCAAAATTTAACATAGGAGAAAGGAAAAATAGTTTTGTTTGTCTTTTCCCAGTTAGGGGTTGCCACAGCAGAACTCCGGTCCGCTAATGATTGGCAGTAGATTTTTATGGTGCAGAGTTGCCAGCCTGATGCCCAACCTTCAGCGAAAGCACCCCATTCACGCATGGCTTTTGAATGCCACTCGACCGTGGGGAGGATATGCAGACTCCACATAGAAGGCACTCCAGTCGAGAATCGAATGGGAGAACCTCTTGCTGTGAGGCAACAACGCTACTGCTGCACCACCATGGCTATAATAGTATAAGTTGTAAAATAAATTATGAGAGAGACCTTAAATAATGGTAGGCTATGAATAGGTAAATGGAGAGACTATACTTTTGATGGGGTTACATAAAACAAAAGTAGGTTATGAATTGTTTTCAGAAGATGTGACAAAAGTAAAATAGGGTATTAGAGAAGAAAAGTTCTGAGATCGTAGGGCTGTATAGGCAATAATAGGAGAAAATGAAAATATGAAAAAAGAAGGAAAGGTTAAAAGGATTGACAGGAATAGCTGCAGGAATGGAATGTCTTAAAAAGGAAAGAGGGCCTTTGCAGAAAGATCATATGATGGTGACAGATTTTATGGAAGTCTGGCTAAGTGGTGGATGGTGAATAAATAAATGTTTTTAAAAATCTGCATAAAAATGCAGAGAGAGGACAATAAAAGGTAGAACAAGTGACATATAATAAACAAACAGTAATTTGTAAAAGAATAGTGGAGGACTGAGGAGTGTTGAAGAAGAACTAAATACATTATATAAATATAATAAAAACCATAAAGAATGATGTTTAGGCAAAACTATAGTTTGAAATGGAGAAAAGAAGAACTTTCACAATTTTTAGGTAAGAAATTGAGATATAATGAGAGAAGAATGTAATGAATGATGAAAAACAACAGTTAAAATATAAATATGAGGAAATTATGGATATATTTAATCTGTATATGAAGGGGGTGTAAGGTAAGTAAAGAAGATGACAAGGGAGATAATGGAAGTAATGAAAAAAATCACAGAAAGTATTAGAGAATGCTGTAAAGGAATGTAAAAAACGCATAGCTAGTCCAGATGGATCAGGATATAGTTTTATAAAGAAATGTCAGGAAATGAAAAGGTTGCTTTTCTGGAAATACTGAATGAATGGGTGGAGAAAGGTATAAAAGAAAATTAAATTTGTAAGGGGGTTATAAAATGTATATTGTAAAAATAGAGAAAGGAAAGAAAAAAAAAACTGGAGACCAATTACGTTGGGAAATACTGTCTATAAAATATCCATGATGTTTATTCTGAAAAGAATGTTATTATGAAAGAAGAAAAGGAATTAAAAGAAAAACATTAAATGAGATGTTAATGATGGTTAGAGAAAAGAGAAGGAAAAGTCTGTGATGTGACTAAAGCATTTGGTGGTGCTGACAGTGGAAAATAGTCTACATTTTAAAAGAATCGGATGTAGGAGAATAAATAAGGAGAGTGAGGAAACTTTAAAAGAATCGGACGTAGGAGAATAAATAAGGAGAGTGAGGAAACTTTAAAAGAATCGGACATAGGAGAATAAATAAGGAGAGTGAGGAAACTTTAAAAGAATCGGACGTAGGAGAATAAATAAGGAGAGTGAGGAAACTTTAAAAGAATCGGACGTAGGAGAATAAATAAGGAGAGTGAGGAAACTTTAAAAGAATCGGACGTAGGAGAATAAATAAGGAGAGTGAGGAAACTTTAAAAGAATCGGACGTAGGAGAATAAATAAGGAGAGTGAGGAAACTTTAAAAGAATCGGACGTAGGAGAATAAATAAGGAGAGTGAGGAAACTTTAAAAGAATCGGACATAGGAGAATAAATAAGGAGAATGAGGAAACTTTAAAAGAATCGGACGTAGGAGAATAAATAAGGAGAGTGAGGAAACTTTAAAAGAATCGGATGTAGGAGAATAAATAAGGAGAGTGAGGAAACTTTAAAAGAATCGGATGTAGGAGAATAAATAAGGAGAGTGAGGAAACTTTAAAAGAATCGGACGTAGGAGAATAAATAAGGAGAGTGAGGAAACTTTAAAAGAATTGGATGTAGGAGAATAAATAAGGAGAGTGAGGAAACTTTAAAAGAATTGGATGTAGGAGAATAAATAAGGAGAGTGAGGAAACTTTAAAAGAATTGGATGTAGGAGAATAAATAAGGAGAGTGTGGAAACTCTCTGAAAGTTCTTGCGTGTCTCTGATGTTGATTGGATGGTTCAGTCACTTCTGAGAGGCTGCACCAGCTCAAATTACTTTAATATTTGTGTTGGTATGTCAACATTTTGATAATTATCACTCAGAAGAAGTAAAAAGGGATGAAACTGAAAATAGAAATTGTAAGGAATTGTTTTCATTACTAGAGAAAATTTGCTATGGATGGGAAATGAGCAGACCACAATAACAGGAAAGGAAAATGTCATAAAGTCATGACCAAAGCCAAACAAAATCAGTGGTAAAAGTCTCAAGTCAGTGACGTCTTAGATTTACAGAAAAGGAATTAGTTTCTCTGAAGTAAACAAAGTCTGTGACTGTAATGATTGCCGTTACTTGGTGTCAGTAAAAATAAACTCACTAATGCACAAAAACATGGACATCATCACAAAAATAAAAAAGCCACTTGCAGCTTTCTCCGTATGCCAACTACCTAGACATAATTGTCAAACTGCAACATAATGTGTCACCATATTGGCAAAAGACAGTCTGCTTCCTGCATTGCAACAGGAAGGGTGGAGGAAGATGAAACAGATCCCAAAAGATGTGCTCTAGGTGTAAATAACTTACTCCAGTGTAAGGCTTACCGATAAGGCATGTTTATACTAAAGTTACTCACATCAACGGCAGACCTCTTAACTGTCTCTATTTTGGATGAATGTACCTATTTTCAGGCAAATGATTTAAATCTGCATATGTGGTACCTATTTTTGGAGCTATGTCCTACTTTTAGACTTGATTTATCCCTTCATGCAATTTTCTGACTCCCTCTCATCACATATCATAGTATACAGAAAACCACATTACATGACCAATATACTAGTGGCACTGATGAGTTAAAGAAAGACAAAAGATGGATAGCCAGCTGACTCACTGATAAGACACAAAAATTTGGGACAGGAAAATCTATCTCCTCAAAGAGGCCAGTCACTAGTGGAGGACCACAGGGATCAGTGCTCGGACCACTCCTTTTAGCCATCTACTTCTCTGAAGTCAAGTCAAATATCAAGGGCTTCAGGCTGAGTAAGGTTGCAGATAAATGCAAACTAGGTGTGGCCAGTGAATCCTCCAAGAACACAGATATCCTTCAAAAGGGACTGATGCAGACAAACAACTGGTGACAGAACCATGGACTAAAATTCAATAAGAAAAGACATATAATAGTATCATCAAGAAAGACTACAAACCCTTGAAATTGTCACAATGATATCACACCACTCAAAGTAAAAATGTGGTGATGGATTTGGAAATGCATGTCGACAATAATCTAACCTCTGACCACTATGTGTTTACCGTGGTGAGATAATCATTCTGTGTTGCACTACTTATAAGTAAGGGCATGACATTCAGGTCCAAGAAGGTCATTGATCCACCACATTCAGCTCTCATTAGGCCAATCATCACGTATAATGCATCTATCAGCATGCACTTGACCAAGGACTTGAAATAGCTAGAGGGATAGCACAGGTTAGTCACAAAAGGAATACAGGGAGTAAACAACAAGTCCAATACAGACCCTATCCCTATATTTCATCTCCTACAGATTGCTTCTGCAGTGATCTATACCTAGCTTACAAGGCATCCTCTGATCCCACACTCATGGATTTGTTGCACATCTGCAAAATAAATATCATCAGAAACACCTGTTAAGGACCTAAGCCTTGTCTATGACATAAACAAGATGTGGGGATAGGTATGTGTCTCCAAGATTAGCCCTTCTCTGGAACAGTCTTTTTATTCATGTGAAGCAAAGCTTATCCCTAACCCTATTCAAACATAGCTTGGATCAATGGATGGGAAATCAAAATTTCACCCCTGCTTTGGCACCTATGTTTCTAATGGACAGAGGCAGCCCATACATGCTTTATGTGTACAAGTCTAAATCATAAAAGTAAAATACCGTGGGGTATTGACACATGACAACAATACTTTGGTAAATTTGGGTAAGTTTGGCTAGTCTTAAAATGGCCCTTGAACCAATAATCTAGTAATCACACACAAACCTATAAGGTGATACACATCCTGTATATTCCTTTTTCAAAAGGAAAAATAAGTGACCCTTTGAAGTTGAATTTTCCAATACAGTTAAAGTCTACAGATTTTACGTTCTGATAATCTGATTATATTTTTCCATCATTTCTTTTACTGTATGTTTTTTAAAAGTACTTCTGAGTAGTATCATAAATTCCTAATGGGAAGAGAAAGAGTTATGTGCTGTTTGATATTCAGATTTTATGCTAATTAGATGTACAGTTACAGTTCCCATAATAGTTAAGGTCTTTTCCTCCCATGCACAAGGTACAAGGTTCAATCCTGACCTCTGACCAACTCCTATTTGATGTTTGCATGTTCTCCCTGTGTCTTTGTGGGGTTTTCCCACCTCTGAAAAACATGCTGAGTGTTTCCATCTCAAACGCATGAATGAATGGAGCTGTGGGCAGCAGCACAGACTCTACATGGTGCTCTATGGGGCCAAGAGTTGTACTGACCAACCACTTTGGGCATTAAGTGTGTTGTGCAGTATCTTCAAGATAGGAGAACACAGATCACAAGGGCTAGCCACTCAGTGGTGTAAAATATGGCTCTAAGTGATTCGGTCATCATGTTGACTAATGTTGCAAATGGGCATGGCTATGGGTGAGGGCCCGGCTACTCTGACTTGCGACGGGGACCCCTGCTAATGGTGGGAGGGAGTATATGTGCCGCTACTGGCCAGTGTGTGCTTCCCATAAAGCCCAACAGCCCTGGGTCAATAAGCTACTTGACGGCCAGTGTCTAACTGTCCAGCCTGGGTTTCCTGGGATAGCCCTGTTGAGTGAAAGCTGGATGTAAAAACAATCAACCTGCCAAACATGAACTGAAAACTGCTACACTTAGTATAGGTTCACTGGCAGGATGCAGCTTTGAAGTGAATGTCATGATGATACAGAGGAGACCGGACATCTTATGTATCCAAGATACAAGATGGAAGGGCAATGCAGCAAAGCCACTTGGCTTGGGATCCAGGGTCTACTACCCAGGAGGAGGACAGGCTAGAAATGGTGTGGGAATTGTGGTGACAGAGACACTTTAAAGACAGTGAGTGATATCATCAGAATTAGTGACAGACTCATGACAGTCAGACTCCAGTGTAATGATAGAGCAGTATTCATAATCTCAACTTATGCCCCACAGCAAGGTTGTGATAGTGAGGAAAAGTGTGCATTCAGACAGCAGTTGCAGGACCTCCTAGATAAAGCAGGACAGCATAAATTGGGTTGATGATGGGGGACTTGAATGCACTTATCAGGACAGACAGAAAAGGATATGATGACTGCTTGGGTCTACACGGGTGGGGTAACAAGAATAAAGAAAGAGAGACCATGCTAGACTTTTGTCTGGCAAATAGCTTGATAGTAGCCAACACATGGTTCACAAAGAGACAGTCACAAGATCATATACAAGAGTGGCCAACGTGCATCTCAGGTAGACTTCTTCCTAGTAAGGAAAGGGCACTGGAGTAGAGCCAGTGAAACAGTCAGCTCAAAGCATAAAACACTGGTTGCAACAATCAGCTGCAAGTAGTGGTCAGAGAATGCCCTAAGATCAACAGAGACCAAGCTGAAGACCTGGAGTTGACTTGAGAGAAAATATAGCAGTTTGAGCAATTACTCAGGGTTCTAGCACCCCAAGAAGAGGAGGTAATAGATGGAGTTAAAAAAGAATGTCAGTGCCTCAAAACATGTGTGAGCACTACAGAACAGATATGTGGCTGAGCCAGGTATGGAAATAAGGTACACACGGAAAGCTGGTGGTGGAATGCAGAAGTCCAGAAAGTCATCAAAAGAAAGAAGAAGTGCAGGAAGAAGTGGGAGACAGAAAAGACTGACCAGGCTAGGAAGGACTACTGGTTAGCTAACAAAGAAGCTAAGAAAGAAGTTGCAATAGCAAAGAATGGGGCATCGGAGGCACTGTACCAACTTCTGGAAATTGACTCAGTAAGGGGCACAAAGAAACTATATCAGGTTTCAAGGCAAAGACAGAAAGATAAAGAAGATTGTCATACACCCTTCATAAGGGAAGCCAGCAGCAACCTGCTCACCAGTCCTCAGGACATCAAAAGCAGATGGAAGGAGTGTTTCCAGCACCTTCTGAATGAAGAAAACCTCACAGAAGCTGTACTGCCCTAGACACAGCCAATGATGAGAGAAGAAGAGGAGCCCACCCTAGAAGAAGTAAGAACAGCACAAAGGAAAATGAAGTCAGGGAAAGCAGCAGGCTCAGATGAGGTCACAGCAGATATGATAAAGATGCTGGGTGCGATAGGGGAGAAATGACTCCTGAGGGTACTCATAAGAGAGTGGAGAGAAAAGTATATCCCAGATGACTGGAGAATAAGCATACTCATGCCAGTGTACAAGAACAAAGAGGATATCCACAACTGTGGGCAGTACAGAGGTATCAAACTCCTACCACACTGCATGAAAGTTCTGGAGATGGTGATTGATAAATGAATCGCAGAGTAATAGAAAGTAAGATGGGAGATAAGCAGTCCAGATTTAGATCAGGATGCAGCACAACTGACTCAATGTTTGCAGTGAGACAGCTAGTTGAGATGCAGCTCGAGATAAGAATTTAAATGTGCATTCCTAGACTTGGAGAAGGTGTATGACAATGTCCCAAGAAAGCTGATTTGGGCAGTACTGTGCTGGTTTGAAGTCCCAGAAACATTGGTTGAATTAGTGCAGAGTATGTTCAAGGACCCATTGACTCAAGTATGAACAGTATTTGGTTTCACAAAAGGGCTCTCAGTGGGAGCGGGTGTGTACCAGGGTTTGGCTCTGAGCTCACTCCTGTTCATAGTGATGATGGACTACATTAGCAAACAAGAAAAGGGGGCAGATCAACAAATTTGCTGTATGCAGATGATGTGGCATTACAGGCAGACTGAGCAAGAACTTCAGCAAAGGCTAGGGGGGGTGGAATGCAAAACTGAAGGCTCATGGGATGAAAATAAGCAGATATAATACAGTGGTAATGGCAGCAAACTGGGGAAATCAGAAGAAGCTGAGAATTGAGATGCAAGGGAAGATAGTGGAACATGTTAACAGTTTCATGTATCTGGGAGGGGTTGTTGAGGAGAAGGGAAGTCTAAATGAAGATGTCAAAGCTAGAATCAGAGGGGCTGCAGCCAACTGGCACAGAGTGGCAGGTGTAGTGTATGACAGAAGAATGCCAAAAAAGCTGAAAAGTAAGGTGTACAAGACAGTAGTGCGACCAGTAGTAGATGAAGAAGCTAGAGGTGATGGAAATGAAATGCCTGAGAAGGATTGTAGGATGTACTCTGTGTGGCAGATGAAGAAATGAGGACATAAGATCTGAAGTCAAAGTAGCTCCAATTGCAGAAAAGATCAAATAGAACAGATTACCATGGTTCAGATACATGCAGAAAAGCAGAAGACAATCTGGTAAGAAGATTTGGGACAGACAGGAAGAAGATAAGAGGAAACAAGGATATCCAGTAAATGGGTGGATGGATTGTGTGAGGGAAGACCAGCAACCTCATGTAGAGAATGGGACCAAGGGCTGCTTGATAATAATGATGATAGATGTCCAGATTTTGGCTGGCTGCACCTACTTTTCAAAGGCCTTTGTACCTATTTTCAATGTTTGCAGGTAGGAAGGTTTGACTAAGAGCAAGTCTTTTGAAATTGGGACAAGGTTACTTGGCAGCAAGTCATTTACACTGACAGCAAGTACTTTGGAATTGGGCCCATCACCTATGATATTGTCTGCTTCTGCATTCATAATTTTGTACCCAAAATAAACACTGAAATACCAGAAAGGCACTACAAAGGCAACAACAAAACTGAAAAATGAAATTAAAAATAAAGATACATAATGCAAAAGACAGATTAAGATTCACAACTATGAACATGATTTTTATGTGCTTTACTTTAATTACAAATCTGATGCTGAACAGATAGGATTGGGGGTTATAAAAATTTTAAGGCAGCTGAATCACACCACCATTTATGCCTTGACAGCACCCACCATCAGACCATGCGTCCTCTTTTGGCCCATTCAAGCCTGGAGTGAATTTGTGAATACCCATCTAAACATTCAGGTCTTGTCTGAAGGAAGATAATGTGTCACACTGCTTAATTTGCAGTGGGAATCTATTCTAGAGATTTCAATCCCTGGCTCTTGTATTTAATGGACTG
This sequence comes from Protopterus annectens, assembly GCF_019279795.1. Lineage (NCBI taxonomy): Eukaryota > Metazoa > Chordata > Ceratodontiformes > Protopteridae > Protopterus > Protopterus annectens. The sequence continues at coordinate 714,757,603 of NC_056751.1, read as the reverse complement.
TTTAATTTGTGGATATACAGGAGATCCAGGACCACTGGATACCTAATTGCACAGAAGGCAAGGCATAAATCTCCCTTTAGGAGACTATAAGATACTGACTAAAAGAAATGTGCTTCCAGTCTTTTTTGGTAGCCTGGGGGTTTGAAACCAGATATCTTCTGAGTTTGGAACCCCTGAAATCTTTCCACTTGTTTGACATGTCCAGTGATTTGCATCCTAGAGCTAGCTCTGTATTCAATAACTGGCCTAATCAATGTTGAATATAAGGAAGCAATGATCTCTTTATATCTGAATATTATTTCTTTGTCAATTAACTGTGCTAAGTACAAGGACTTTCCGACTACTTTTGTTACATGATGACCAAAGAAGAGGGACTCACCAATCCAAATTGCAAAGTCTCCAACAGTGTTCTCATTTTGGAGTAGAATATTGCCTCTTTTGTATACTGGAGGAGGGATGTCTGCTAGATTTGATAATATTGCACATTTTAGCATTTCATTGTGCACATTTTAATACATCCTGTATTTATGACTGTAACTTCTTGCTGAAGGGCTTAGAAATCAGAAGGAGACTTGTCAATGACTGCCAGTTTGCAGTTATATGCATATTTGGTTAGCTAGAAGTGTTGATTCATGGCCTGGAAATCATAATTGTAAATGCTGAATAACAGAGGTCTCTTTACTGAGCCATGTGAACACCACTGGCAACCTTTGTACCCTTTGATGAGACACCTGCCACCCATACCATGTGTTTTTTGTCTTTTAGCCAATTTTCTGTTCAGCTTACTACCCAGAAATCTCTTTGCTATGCATTAAGCGTGCTAACTATATGGGACAGTGCCAAATTTATTGCTCATTTCAAGGTATGCAGTGTTTGGGAAGCATGACTACAGTCAATAACTAGTATTACCCTTTCAAAGAGGGCGACCAGATTCACTAGACAAGATCTTCGGTTGAGAAAACCAAACTACTCCAGGTCTAGCTCAATGGAATTTTTAATAGCATAGCTTATCAGGTCAGGCCAATGGTCCTATAATTCCCATGGTCAGTAGTGGGGTAACCCCTGTGGAGTGGCATTACTATTGTTTTGTGCCAATCTGCAGGGGCAAAAGTAGTGGCAAAACTCAAGTTAAATAGTTAAAAAGATGGCTCTGCCAGGCTTGTTTAGTACTGTTAATTAAACAGCCAGGTATATTATCTGATCCCACAGAAGAAGTATTTTTTTTGTCTTGAAGATCACCTTCAGTATATTTTCTATAGTGATGACTAGGGTCTGAGGGATGCAGGGATAAATAACCTTTGGACATTTTTCACTGGAGCAAAATGTTCACTGAATTTGTTTGGTGGTATATTGACAATGTCTACTAGGTCAAAGTACGTGATGCTGTGATGAATAAGTTCAGAGCAATGTTGTACATTATTTCTTAACTTCCTAATGCAGCTAGAGAAAGATTTAAAACCATCCTTCGTTTCAGATGCTAACCTAAGTTCATGGGCTGATTAAGTAACCCTAATAGATTTTTTATTGTTTTAGCCAATTTTCTGATATCCTTGATATGAGGGTCTTTTGATTTGCTGCATACTTTAAGGATCTTTTTATTACAGAGTTAGTTTATGTTGGGGGACCACAAGGGTGGTTTGTTTTTAAATGCACTACATTTAGATTATATTTAGATCCATCTGGGACTGCCAGTTCAATACATTTATTTAAGTAGGCAATTCCTCTGTAAAGCTAACTGCTGTGACAATGTCTGGGGTGAATTTTGAAACTTCAGCATAGAATTTGGTGGAATTAGTATGTTTAAAATACTTGAACTGCATATTGGTTTCAGGGGGCTTAGAGATTTTAAAGGTGAAAGACACTAGTTTAGGATCTGACTTAACTGTGAGAGGAGATACCAGGGGAATAATAAATGAAATGCTATAGTCATAAGGTTAGGTCAAGAATCTTATGCCCTTTAGTGGGTTTGTTAACAATCTGTTAAAGGGAGCTTTTGTTTATTAAATCAAAGAACTTTGGACATTGAATTATTTATTTATTTGAATTTTGTTTACTGGGGTCGAGCACTGATCATGTCTAACCAATTTCAGTTTCAGCCCTGGGATTTCAGTCTTAGCCTGGGGAAGCCTATTTATCTAGCCTCTCTTCTCTCTCTCTTTCTCTCTCTGCAGGAACTAGCTGGAATTAAATTAACATTTGAAATAAACTATATTAAACTATGATACATTGGACGTATAGGTGCTCTAGTTTATCGAAGGGTAGTAAAAGCCTTCCAAAAATAATGGTGTTCCTGTTTAAAGGGAATTCATTAATAGATGATTTCTAGGAGACACAGATGTTTTCCTGTAATAGGAAATAAACTAATAGTTGGTCTTGTTTAGTGTGATTTGGAGTTCAATGGTTTCAATTGTTGGGCCACTGGGGATCTGTCTAGAAGTGATGTGGTCCCTAACCAATATGGGAAACACCAAAATAGTTGCCATCAGGTCTGAAGGCATGGTAGGCTTAACAATATTCAGTTGATCAAAGGCTTAGCAGTAGCCAGCCAATCAGTGCACTAGGTACACAGAATTCTGCCTGTTCACAGGAAGTCTTGGTGCACAGCACTTATGGCTCAGTATAGGTGAAAATCTACAAGCAATTCCCAATGGTTTCTCTAACACTGTCTACCTATGGGTCAGAGTTAACATACCCACCATCTACTTTCTGCAAGTGGGAGTCTAGGAGCATATTAATTATTCCATTACTTGCAGATGTTGTGTAGCAGTTTCTTTCATTTGCATTTCCATGAGGAGATGTAGCGACATTAAGCATTACAGTAAATCGCATGTCAATAATATTAGTGATGCTGGGCCTCAAATCACAAATAAAAATACTTTTTCCCAATTGCTAGTTTAATTCCAGCTGATTCACGCAATGAGAGAAAAAAGAGAGAGAGAGAGAGACGTTAACTAAACCAATCACATATGAAGCAGGATAATCAGGTGTGTGTGTGTGTGTGTGTGTGTGTGTGTGTGTGTGTGTGTGTGTGTGTGTGTGTGTGTGTGTGTGTGTGTGTGTGTGTGTGCGAGAAAAAATTCTTAATTTTTCATATCAATTAACAACTTCTCACTGTGCAATCCTCATGCATAGGGCACTTTTTATTCTACACAAGTGGTTTGCTGTTTCACATCACTGTTCTGGGCGCTGTCACCACCCCTCCATTCTCCCTGTTGACTGGTAGTAAATCATCACCCCCTTCCATTCTCACCTCTTCTGTTATACATCTCCAGCATCTTGGGTCTGTTTTACTTCCTAATATAATCTTTCAGGTGTGAGATACTGTGCAACACCCTTAAAATCCGAACCCCCACCCCTTGCATTTTCTGTACTTTTGATGTTATTTTGAGGACTTTTCACCTTCAGCTGCCCTTGTCTGCACTCATCTTCTTCTTCTTTCTCCCACCCTTTCCTTGTCGCTTTCTTTGTGGCTTTCTCGACTTTCCTCCTTAGGTCTTCATAAATCATTTTGCTTTTACCTTTCCCTGTTTATTCCATTTCGCCATGTGGAACCCTTTTCCCTTCTCTCCTTTCTTTTCTTTTCCAGAGGTTCTGATTCCTCCCTCTTCTCCAGACACTTTCTTTTTGTCTGGTGTATGTCCTATTCATTTTTTGCTAAACTGTGTTTTTGTATTAGTTCATGTAGGGTTTTGAAAACTGTCTGACCCCCTGCCCTTTCCTTCATTAACTCCCACTCCTCTTTAATCCCCTTTACCTTCTGTTTTTTTCTGTGTTTTTTCCCTATATAAGTGGCCCATCCTTTTTCCTACCAAATGTCTCTCTCTTTCCCCTTATCCCGATGTCATGTTGTCTCTGCTCTTTACTGCTCATTCATCCTTTATATTTTCCCAGCCATCCTATCTGCCCTTTCTACCTTTGCCTTTTGGTTCCTCCCTTACTCTGTATCCATTTAAGTTGGTTATATGCTAAGGCCTGTGTGGATATCTGTGGGAGTCCCCAGCTCCCCATTTTTCCTACTTGGCCTTAGCTTGTTTTTCTCAGATCATTCTGCCTTTCCCTTTCACTAGCCAATCTTCCAAGTCTGTCTGTAATTTTAATAGTTTAAGCTCCATTGGGCACACTGGCAGGTTTGTTCCTACGTGCACTATAACTGGGAGAATCACCATCCTAATCACATTGATTCTACCTACTTCATTAATTAATTAATTATTCTACATAACTGTGTATATGTTTTATGTCCTCCCTCTCTAGTATCCCCTGCATTTTCTCTTCCCCTTTTTCAAATTCTTTTGTATTGTATCACTTAATGCATGTTCTACATATGCTCCCAGATATTTGGGGTATTCCCTGTCTTGAATGTGTCCCATCCCTTTCTCACTTTCCCTTTTTTTCTGCTGTCCTGACTATCACTGTTTTTTTCTGGTTGCATCTAGGCCTTGAGGCCATTTCAAGCCTTGCAAAAACTGCCATAATTTCTTCTATGGTCATCTCTGCATTCTCCAATATAAGCATACAATTATCTGCATACATTAGAAACCCTGACTGTACTCCTGCTGTTGCCTTTAGTTGTGCTAACTGTTCCCTCACTTCAGTTGAAGTGAAGAGCCCTAGGGAGAGAGGGTACCCCTGTCAGGTCTTCTTCTCTACTTTCAATGCCTTAGAAACTCTTCTGTTTATCATAACCTTTATTTCTGGATCATTGCAAATTGCCTTTCCAGGTTCTAGAATTTTTTTTTTCCCATTTCTTTTTTTTTTCTAGTATCTCCCAGAGGAGCACCCACCTGTCTGTGATGAACGCCTTCTGTAAGTCACAAAATGCCATCCCTGCCTATATTCTCCTTTTTGCTCTTCTCTCTCCATAACGTCTGCTAGTGCCCATCAATTAATTTATGCCCTTCTTTTCACAAAACCATTCTGCCCCTCTTCTATTATTCTCAGCAGAATCTCATCCAATCACACCCCTCAACCTCTTGCTGCAAGAACTATGGACAAAGCTTGACAATATGGGGGGAAGGACAAAGGCCCAAAAATAGGGACACATTTTAAATGTTGCTGTTATAAACTTAGAAAGTTGCTAGAACAACAGGGTTTGTGTTACTATGCATTTTCTGAAGGACATGAAGTCCGAAACTCAAATGATTGTCATTATTTATTGACTTTAATCCTTAAATCATCCCAGTTATTTGTCAAAAAAACTAATTTTTTATGAGGAACAGACAAAAAAATACAAGGTAAAAATCTGGACATCCTGCGAAAATCTGTACAGTTGACAGGTATGCATCCAATCTATTTGCTAGCTAGAACTTTTACAATTATCAAGATGTATGTGTTTAGGGGATTGCTCTATAATTCTGTACTTCCATCCTGCCTGCCATGTCCCCCCTCCCCCAACTGTTTTGGGATCACTACCACCATGACCCTTTTCATTGTGCCTGACATTTCCCCCTGTAGCACTTATCTTTTCATAACCCTCCTTTATAACTGCCCATATTGACTCTTTGCCCACTTGCAGAACTCTACCAGGTTCCTGGCAGACTTCTCTGTCTTTAATTGACTTCGCTGCCTCTGTGATCTGCTACATCATGAATTTTGCATTCAGTTTCTCCTTTTGTATTCCTTCTACTTGGGGAACCCTCTCCTGCCTGTGACCTCGCAATGGACTTATTTTTCCTTCTCTTGTTCCTGGTATATTTTCTGGCAGTATTTCCTAAATGCTTCTCTAACCCTGCTGTCATCCTCTATGATCTGTCCCTCTTTTGCCCTAATGCTTGATACCTGTTTCACCTTTTTCAATACTTTCATTCTACATGTTTCCCAGTTCCTCCCAGTTATCCACCCGTAATCATTCCAGTTCCGTTGCTCCGCTTCTACTACAGCTGTTACTTTTCCTTTTATTTCAGCTTCTTTGCCCTTAATCTGTACTTAATCTAAACTATTTTCTATACTTAAACTATACTATTTTCAACATGTCCCTTTGTATCCGGTTCAATTAGCCTTGCAGTTTTGTTAGCCCCTCCCCATCTTACCTCCTTTTTCATCTATCATGACTTTTCTCATAACTGCTGCTTTGAGTCCATCCCATCAGTGTTTTCCTAATTCTGTCATCTAGTGTTCTCCTGTTTTCTTTCCAGATCTTTCCACATGTAGCACACCAGTCTCCATCTCAATGCCAACCCTTGTTTCCTCTTTGTCTTTTTTGTCATTGCTCTCACTGCATGATGCAAAATGCATTTTTCCAATATTTCTATCGCTTGAACCATTTTTGGAGTTTTCTCTCTCTTCTACTGGCTTGAATTAAGCAACTTCTGGTAAATGTATACTCCCTCTATTTAGGGTGTGTTCCTCCATTTGTTCTTCCACTCTCCTCGTTTCATATTCTTTTTGAAGTCTCTTTTCATCTTTATACTGTACTCTTAGTCTGTCTTTATTGGAATCTAGTGTGACTTGCTTTCACTTCCCCATAATTGCTTCCTATCTATTGTTTGATCCTATCTATCCCCCATCCTTTCCTGTAGATGCTATTTGTTTTCTGTGTATTTGATTATACCTTGCGAACCTTTATTATTTATTTATTTATTTGACATTTGTTAACTGAGATAGTCCCGACTGGTTCACAAGACCCATTTTCAGTGGAGGCCTGTGGAGAAAAGCTCCACAATTTTAGAAATTTACAAAACCTACAAGCAAACTACAATACGTAAGCATACAGTGAATACATTGCTAGATTAACTGTGATAACACTTTACACAAATACATACAAGCAAAGTTATAAATTTGAGAAGACTTTTATAAATTTGACAATACTTTTAATGTGATACAGTGTCACTGCATCAGTGACAGGATATTTGTACAATACCATTCCGCATGTTTGAAATGGAAGCATACTTGTGCTCTTTAGATTAGTTCATAAGGAGGTAGAAAGATAGGAGTAGTAGGGTACATTTTCCAGTCTTGACAGTGCTTTATGGTAGTTGGACATGTTAACATAACTGAAGAATGTATAGGAGGCAGATTGTATATTAGCCTGGGGTTATGCATGTGCATAGCCATGATTTATTTAGGTGTTCTTTTAGAAAGGCTTTAAAGAGAGGTAGGCTAGGAGGGAGGGAGGGTGTTCCAAGATTTAGCAACATAGTATGAGTATAGAGATTTTCCTGTGTTTCTAGAAGGTTTGTAGATTTCAAGGAGGTTTTATCTTCAAATCTGAGGGGTCTGTTTAGTCTGTAATGTTGTATTAGGTCGTCTAGAGCTGGACATGCAATGGGCCTATAAAATAGGTTGTATGTTGTAAGCAGGTGTGCATATGAAAGCTGTTGTATTAATTCTAGTCAAGTTAGTTCTTTAAGTGATGTACAGTGATGTGTGCAGTAGTTGAAGTTGGTTGCAAACTTTGCAACTTTGTTGAAGCATTGCTGTAATTTACTTTGGTGGAGTTCTGCAGATTGGCTAGTATACAGGAACCGTAGAGAACTGATGGTGGGAGCAGGAAGGTTTTAACCATGGTAGTTTTGATTATAGTGGTAAGGAATCATCTGCTTCTGTAGAGTTTTTGATATTTTGTTGAATTTTAGGGTCAAAGTTGAATTTATTATCAATGTGTAAGATGGTATTGCTGGCTGCATAAATATTTAGTTAGCCTGGGTTGAGGGTGATATTTTTGGAGTGGAATATCATAAGTTTATTTTGTGGGATTTAGAAAGAGTTGGACCTCTGTAAACCATGATTCAGTTGCTGAGAAAGACTGTTGAGTTTTGATTATCAGTTCGGGAAGGGTACAGGAGGCACAGATTAAGACAGAGTCATCTACATACTGTATTAATGTTCCTGGGGGTGAGGAGGTGTACAGGTTATTGGTGAATATGTTAAATAGTAAGGGTCCTAAGACAGAGCCTTGAGGTATTCCTGTGGGGTTTGGTAGGAAGGGGGGTTGGTTTGACCATTTAACTGCTTGTTTCTGATTATGGAGGTAACTTTAGAACCACTGGAGTGTGGAGGAGGAGCAGCCTAGGGTGGACAGTCTGTTACATAGTAAAGCATGTGAAACTGTATTGAATGCTTTTGAGAGGTCTAGGAATATTGCTGCTACTAGGTGACCTTTGTCTCTGGCTTTGTTAATGGTGTTTGTAAAGGGTAGTACTGCTGTGATTTGGCCTGAAACCATGTTGAGTTTGAGAGAGCAGGCTATTTTTGGAGTATAAATTTCATCATTTGTTGGTGAATACACCTTTCCATGATTTTGAATAGGGTGGATAGTACTGATATTGGGCAGAAATTAGAATTTTCTGTGGATTGTCCTCCTTTATGAATAGGTGTTATGTGAGATAGTTTCCATATTGTAGGGACTGTGGCTTCAGAGAGTGACCTGTTTATTAGGATGCTGACTGGATATGCAGTTGAGTCCGTGGTGAGTTTTAGGTATTGGGGTGGGAGCAGGGTTTGAACTTGTAGTAGTCTTTTTTTTTATTTGAGAGGTGGGTATGGGATGGAAAGTGAAAGTATTGTTGGAGCTATTTTGTTGGTTACTGATATGGCCATGGGATTGTTCGTTTGAGGGGGATATTAAGGAATTGTTGTTTGTGTGTAGGTTTAGTTGTGAGTTACCTGAGTTTGTAGAGGTGAGTAGGTCTGCTATGGATTTTATGAAATGTTTGTTAAATTCTTGAGCAATTTGTGCTGGGGGGCACTAAATGAAGGGGAGTGGTCTTTTTCTAAGCCTGGGTTGAGGATGGTAATTATAGAGTGCCAACATTTTTTTTTGGGGGGGTGCATTTGTGTTGAATCTGGAGATTGGAGTAATATGATTATTTACATTTGCTAACTATTTTGGTTACTATGTTGCATAATGCTTTTTAAGTGTGTGAAGATTTTGTTGAGTTCTATTCATGCATTCCATTTCACTCTGCTCTAATACACTGCAGTCAAACCTAAGACTGATGTTTCCATAATTATTTAACATATATTTACCAGGAAAGTCCAACTTGGAACAAAGACAATTTTCAGAGGAGGCCTGGGGAGAAACACTCCAGATCATGTCTTTGTAATATAGGAGGAAACCAGAGCACCCAGCGAAAACCCACACAAACAGAAGACATGTAGACTCTGCACAGAAGACACTCCACCCAAGAATCAAACTGGAAAACCTTTTGCTGTGAGGTGACAACATTACCACTGCACCGTCAAGTTGTTTACTCCACTTACCCTATTTTTCCACCATGTATATCACAACACTTTTGCTTACTGTTTCAAGGAGAAAGCTTACTTTTATATGAAAATGCAAAGAATATACATTATGGTTTGTCATAGAAAAGATGATGCTGCAGAAATATGCCTGTCTGTGGTCCCTCCCTTAGCCAGTATCTTTCTGTTACTTCTTTCTCTTACTGCCCAGTGCATAACAAAAAAAAAAAACTCAACAGTGACCCATGTTCACAGATCCCATTCAGTCCTTTTCAGTCTCATCCGCTCCTTTTGTTCTGCCACATTCATAACTGTAGTCTGTCAATACTTCTGACGCAGTCGTTACCCAGTACCTGCATATGATGCAGTTTTTATTATCTCTCTCTTTATGACCTGGCTGCCCAGGTCTTGATGGTTTCCCTCCTCTGGTCTGATTTTCTTGCTGCTGTTCCATTTCCCTTTTCATCCTTCCTTCCTCTTTTGACAGGTACAGCCTGGTCCAGCCCTCTGGAGTCCAGCACTGGATATCTGACTCCCCCGAGGCTTCAGCTGTAGTGTCCTAGTCGTGATGGTGTCTTCTTCTTCTGCTGCTTCCTGTTGCTCTGTCTCTGATTCTGCTGTGATCACTATCGGATTGTCTTCTTAGTCCATTTCCTGCTTTGACCAGCTTCTTGTTCTTCTTACTGTCTGTCTTTGTACACTTTTTGTACACGCCCATCATATTCCTCAGTTTCCAATGTTTTCCTCCATTTCCATGATCTGTTATGCCCAGGATCTTGTCATCATCATCATCATCATCATCATCAGCCCCATTTTACCCACTTTCTTCATAGGGTTGGATGTCATCTCAACTGTCACCACGTCTCTTGATTCAGTGCCACTCTCCTGCCTTCTTCGACAGTCATACCATACAATCACAGGTCTTGTCTCGCAATCGATTTATCTCTTTCTGGATGTCCTTGTTTCCTCTTGCCTTCTTCCTCTCCTTCACAAATCTTCTTGACCAGCTCATCTTCTGCTTTCCTGCACATGTGCTCAAATCATCTTAATCATTTCTCTTTGATCATCTCTACAAATGGAGCTACTTTAGCTTCTACAATGAAGTCATCATCTCTTCATCTGTCCTATAGTTTGCATCCTAGTATGCACCTCAGGAATACCCTGGATTCTCTTGGTGAGGAACTTCTGTGGGCATTCTAAGTGATGCATATGTCTATTCAGGTACATGATGAAGGGGACATTGTACTCAATGGTGGGTCTAATAAGGGCTGAGTAAAGTGGTACTATAACATTCTTGGACCGGATGCCAGGATATGCCTTAAACTTCCTATTCCTGTAACTCTCTGGATTCTAAGTAAGTAAAATCTTGTCTCCAGCAATTCCAGCAGGATTATTTCTAGTTCTGTATCCAGGACATGCTCTGACACTCCTAATGTCTACATATTGTTTCTGCAGGATTTATTTTCTAGGTCATCAAGTTTTCCTTTTGCCACTGTAGCTTTTTTCTATTTATATCAGCCTTCTACTGTGTTCCTGCACCCCTGATTTCAGAGATGTTCTATTCTCTTCTAAGTCCTTTTATTATTTCTTTCAGCATATTCACACCTTTTTGGGATTACCTATTGTTTCCTCATTAGGCCTATATCATCAATGGCCATTACCAGCTTTTGAAACAGTTTGCAAACCCATTCTTCCTGTGGAGCTGCTTAAATCTCTGCCAGCTGATGCTCTCTGTTCTATGTGTCCTCCATCCTGTGATTGTCTTTTTTTCTGTATGGAAGAAACTTGTTGACTAATTACTTTTTTCCTCATCCTTTGACCAGAGCTCTTAGGCTTAGCAGGCATCTTTCTTGTGTTTCCTGACACCCTGTTGTAAAGTGTGGCTCAAACATATGTCATACGATGCCCGACTGAAGAAACTCCAGCTCTATTCAGTCGCATACCGTCTGCTCAGAGGTGATCTGTGCCTGACATACAAGGCCATGTCCAACCCGGAATTAATGGACATGCTCCACCTCAAAAAATCCAAATCCACCAGAACCACGAGAGCAAGAGACTTAAACCTCAACACGGATATAAATAGGACGTGCTGGAGGGACAGATTCATCACTCAGAGACTCCCTACACTATGGAACAGAATCCCAGTCCATGTGAGGCAGAGCCCCTCACTGACTCTGTTCAAGAGAAATCTTGACGAGTGGATGGGAGATCGTAGGTTTACCCCGGGAATCATCTCTGTGTCACTGCTGGACAGAGTCACAGCAAACTAATGGGTATAGTATTCTCATCCTAATGGGTGGTGAAAGCCACACACACTCTGGCTAGGCTTATAAATGCCCTAGGGCAGATAGCCTAGTATGAACCTATGAACCTATGAACCTATAATTTGATCACATCTTTTACTGTTTAGTCTCCAAAGACTCTGAGCGACTAATGGTCTTTTCTTTTCTTTAAAAAGACTTGCCAGAGCATTTTAGCCCGTGATCTGGCGTATCATTTTTCTGGGTTCTGTAAAGCCTTGGGAAGTTCATCAGCATTTGGTTTTCACTTTCTACTGTGGGAGTCAAAATATCTCATGTTATGCATTATACTTAATAAAGAAATGTAGCTCCCTCGTGAATGGATAAAAGATGATTTGCTGCCAAGATCAATAAAACAGCAGGTGTTGCTGTGAAGGTGTTAATCTGCTGTTCACTTTTTTAGCTGATTAGTTCATTTTTTTGAATGTAACATCAGGAATAAAGTACAAAATATGTAAACAGCAGAATAATCTTAACAAGATAATTCTTTACATGTTTACATGGTTCAGCAGACTCATAACACATTGATACACTATACAAGTTTGCTACTTCCATTTTATACTGGTATATTTAATGCATTAGACATCCATCTCCAGTCTTTGGGCACATTCCATACCATCCCGGAATGTTTGAACAGTATGATAATCCCCCCCCCCCACCTTTATCAAACACCTTTGTATTGCTCCTTCTAACAATACTTCTTTATTGTTTTCGTTTTGAGCAATAGGTGTTTTCACAACACTGACCAGAACCCAAAACACAGATTATCCATTTATCCATTCCCTCATATTTCTTACATAGCCCAGCTAAACAGCATTCTGATTCTCTGGCTGGACTATGGAGCACTCCCAAAATGGCTGCTGTACATCTCTGGCATCTACAATTGACCTTCCTCCCACTTTCATATATATTCAGTGCTGAATACCATTTGACCAGTAATCAAAATCAGAACTTAATTACTATCCATAAACCTAAACGTCCTGCTGGCCAACTTCTCCTATCTTTCTCACTAGGCAAAAAATGGAATTCCCTTCCCTCCACACTAAGAATCACACCAAACTCAGAAAACCTCAAAACCCAACTATTCAAACACATGTCCACTAAATAGAAATGTGCCTGCCTTCACCCAACCTAATCCAAGGGGGTTCTCACTCTGGTTCCCAAGCTCTACAACTCTCATAGTTATCTTCCTATGAGCCTATCTAATATATATTATAACGGCATAAAAAAATGGCTCCTGAGGGAAACAGAGATCACAGGGAAGCTGCCTGGAGAGGGGATGGCTCAGATAGTAACGAATTTTGCTTCAACCAGACCCCCAGGATTTTTAGACCTACCAAGGGAAGAAATGGCTCCAATGAGAACCGAGTGTCTCCTGCTTTATTTGGACAAGAGAAACGGGATTCAGATAGTAGGAGTAAAGATGTACAGATCGGTTTTAATGAATGGCTCCAGGTTAGTTTCTCTTCCAATTTCAAGAAAAGAACTGTTGTGCCAGGCCCGGCCTGAAACAGATAACTTTAAGAACTTATTGTACAAACTGGAAAGACTGATTTTTAAATGCAAAAGCACTGACATTAAGAATAGTTATGTTAAAGAATGTATTTCTCAAAGTATAGTGGCTAAGGGACTAAGAATTTGGATGTACCCTGACAATGTGGTCGCAGGCAGTGTTTTTCACCAGGATTTAATAAAAATATTTAACAGATGTGGGCTTGATGTATTACACTGTATTATTGAGGAGAATAACACAGTGAAGGGGAAACTAATGAGTGAAATTGAGACTGTGAAGGAAGGTAATAAAAATGATTTAATGTTCACTATCCCTGCTGAAAAGGAAAAGTATCATAGTATTCAAAAGGAAGTGGATGGTCAATGTAATGAATTGATAAAAAGAAAAATCAAAAAATTAGAGCGTGACATTACAGAATACAAAAATAACACTAGTTACCCGAAACCGAAGTCTGGAGACAGAGTTTGGGAAAGGAACAATAATGGGAAACGGAAAAATAATATCAATGAGGAACCAACAAGCGTAGGTGAACTAGTTTCGGAACTGGATGATATTTCTAAGTACCCCCCACTACATAGATCAGAGAAAATCAGAAGTAGGACTGAATACCAGCAGCAACTGTTTTCAAATTTTCGAGGGTGAGCCAGAAGAGGGAGGTATCAAATAATATCGCCCACCCTGACTTAGAAGTGAATGAGATTAAACAAGACCTGGATAATTCTTTTAGATATACTTATGAAGATTTTAGTATTTATAATTTTAGTTCTGTAATATTAACAAAGGACCATTTAAGACTTTTATCTAAGGGGATTAAGTTTATACCCCTAAGACAAGGGGATTTGGCCAAAACATTAATGGATATAAAAGCATTTACAAGAATAATTCATTTCCAAATAGTGTTTGAGCAGGACTTTAAGGTGGAACGTGAAAAGCTAGCAAGAAAAAGTACTTATAACCCACCGTTGCACCCACAAATTAAAATTTTTGAAGGTGTTGTTGAAAAAGAAGTTAGAAAAAACTATGATAAAGTGAGATACAGAAGGAATTTAGACCCAGCAGAAATGAAAGTTCTATATGAACTGAGAAATGACAAAAAGTTAAGAATTATGAAACTGGACAAAGGTGGGGGTATGGTCCTTATGGATGATCTTATCTATGAAGGAAAAATGAATGACATTCTGAGGGACTCCAATAAGTATGTAACTGTATCCAAAAATTAGATAAATATTGCATATCGAAGAATAGAATTGATTTTAGAGGACCTTTTTGTAGAAGGTTCTAGTGACCAAAGAACTTACCCTTATCTTAAGGTAGAAACACCTAGAATAGCTACTATTTTTGGGATCCCTAAGACTCATAAAAATGGAAAGGACCCCCCCCCCCATTAAGGCCTATAGTTTCAGCTAACAGTTCCAAAACATTGCCCCTTGCCAATTATTTGGTTAGTAAGTTAAACGGCGTGTGGTTAGAAAAAAAAAATATTTTAAAGGCCTCATTGGACTTTTTAAGGTGCTTGAGTCAGGAGAAATACAATGAAGTTTTATCCTTCCTAACCATTGACATAGTGGATCTGTTTTCCTCTATACCTCATAGGGAGGGCCTGAGTGTATTAGAAGAAATTGTTTATGAAGAGAATTATTTGTGCCTGGATGAAAAAGTGGTTGTCATGCAGCTTTTGGATTTGGTTTTGAAATACAATTTCATGTGTTTCAAGGGTGAATTCTTCCATCAGATTCAGGGCGTAGCGATGGGTGAAGCATGTGCCCCCACATACGCAAATTTAGTTTTGGCCAGATGGGAGGAAAAGTATGTGGTGGACTCTATATACAAGGAGAAGTGGATTCTTTACAAAAGATTTCTGGATGAGATAGTAATTTTATGGGTTGCTCCAGAAAGTGAAGGGGTCAATTTTATAGATTATCTTAATAAAAGTACCAACTTTTTGGAATTACCTACAAAATCAGTAATGAGACATTACAGTATCTAGATGTGGAAATATACAAGTGTAACAATATGTTCAATTCTAAGGTTTTTAGAAAACCAACATACTCTAATTCCTACATACATTTTGATAGTGCTCATCCTAAGCATTACAAGAAGAATATAAAGGACAATATATTAGAGTCTCTAGGATGACATCTAAAAATTAAGATTTTGATAGGGAAATGGAATTGTTAAGAAAAATGTTTAGAACAAGGAATTACACAGACCATTTGTTGCACAAAGTGGAAAAAGAGGTTCTGGAAGGTAGAGTAGAGAAATACCAACCTATTTTAGGTAAAGACATAAGGGATGGTAAGGCTACTAAATATGTAAATACTGATTATGTGGAAATTTTTGATAAGGCCTTAATATTGGAATTTAATGCTGGTTCCACTGTGGTGAGGGGCATTATAAACAATGAATGGGATAGGTTTGTAGCCCTCACTGATCTGGATAAAATAAAAAAGGAAAGTATTAAAACTGTCTATAAAAAATCCAGGAATTTAAAAAATCTTTTGGAATCCAGCTATGATTATAAGGTTACCAGGAACAAAAAGAGGAAAGGAACTTTTAAGTGTGGCCATTGCTCTCAATGTGCCTATGTTTACAATAATGAGAGTATTTATTTGGAATGTAGAAACAGGCTGGTGGAAAGTAAAGAATTTACAAATTGTGATACTAGTGTGCTTGTGCATTTGGCTGTCAGTCCTGTCATCATCATCTTCTTTTGGCTGTTCCCATTAGGGGTCACCACAGCACATCACCTGTTTCCATTTCTTCCTGTCCCCTGCATCCTGCTCTGTCACACCAACCACCTGCATGTCCTCTCTCACCACATCCATAAATCTTATCTTAGGCCTTCCTCTTTTCCTGTTACCTGGTAGCTTCATCCTTAGCATCTTTTTCCCAATATACTCAGCATCCCTCCTCAGCACATGTCCAAACCAACGTAATCATGCCTCTCTGGCTTTGTCTCCAAACCTTCCAACCTGGGCTGACCCTCTAATATACTTATTCCTAATCCTGTCCACCCTCATCACACCCAGTGCAAATCTTAACATCTTTAATTCTGCCACATCCAGTTCAAACTCCTGCCTTTTTGTCAATGCCACTGTCTCCAACCCGTATAACATAGCTGGTCTCACTACTCTCTTGTAGACCTTCCCTTTCACTCTTACAGGTACTCGTCTGTCAAAAATCACTCCTGACACTCTTCTCCACCCACTCCATCCTGCCTGTACTCTCTTCTTCACCTCTCTTCCACACTCACCGTTACTCTGAACTATTGACCCCAAGTATTTAAACTCATCCACCTTTGCCACCTCTACTCCTTGCATCCTCACCATTTCTCTATCCTCTCTCTCATTCACACACATATATTCTGTCTTAGTCCTGCTGACCTTCATTTCTCTTCTCCCTAGAGCATATCTTCATCTCTCCAGGGTCTCCTCCACCTGTTCCCTACTCTCACTACAGATCACAATGTCATCTGAAAACATCATAGTCCACGGGGACTCCTGTCTGATCATCTTCTGTCAACCTGTCCATCACCATTGCAAATAAGAAAGGGCTCAGAGCTGATCCTTGATGTAACCCCACCTCCACCTTAAACGCATCCATCACTCCCACCGCAGACCTCACCGCTGTCACACTACCCTCGTACATATCCTGTACCACTCTTACATACTTTTCTGACACTCCTGACTTCCTCATACAATATCACAACTCCTCTCTAGGCACCCTGTCATATGCTTTCTCTAAGTCTACAAAAACACAATGCAACTCCTTCTGACATTCTCTGTACTTCTCCAGCAACACTCTAAGAGCAAAGATCACATCTGTAGTGCTCTTTCCCAGCATGAAACCATACTGCTGATCACTAATCATCACGTCCCTTCTTAACCTTGCTTCCATTACTCTTTCCCATAACTTCATGCTGTGACTGATCAATTTAATCCCTCTGTAGTTACTAGAGCTCTACACATCACCCT
Organism: Protopterus annectens; assembly: GCF_019279795.1. Taxonomy (NCBI): domain Eukaryota; kingdom Metazoa; phylum Chordata; order Ceratodontiformes; family Protopteridae; genus Protopterus; species Protopterus annectens. The sequence continues at coordinate 714,740,639 of NC_056751.1, read as the reverse complement.
TATTCTTAAAAATTGGTACCAAAACACTTTTTCTCCATTCCTCAGGCATCCTCTCACTTTCCAAGATTTCATTAAACAATCTGGTTAAAAACTCCACTGCCCTTTCACCTAAACACCTCCATGCTTCCACAGGCATGTCATCTGGACCAACAGCCTTTTCATTCTTCATCCTCTTCATAGCTATCCTTACTTCCTCCTTGCTAATCCATTGTACTTCATGGTTCACTATCCCTACATCATCCAACCTTCTCTCCCTCTCATTCTCTTCATTCATCAACCCCTCAAAGTACTCTTTCCATCTCCTCAACACACTCTCCTTGCTTGTGAGTATGTTTCCCTCATTATCCTTTATCACCTTTACCTGCTGCTCATCTTTCCTAGCTCGGTCCCTCTGTCTAGCCAATCGGTACAGGTCCTTTTCTCCCTCCTTAGTGTCCAACCTTTCATACAACTCTTCATATGCCTTATCCTTAGCCTTTGACACATCTCTCTGCCATGCACCTCATCTCCTTATACTCCTGTCTACTTTCTTCATCTCTCTGACAATCCCACTTCTTTGCCAACCTCTTTCTCTGTATACTCTCCTGTACTTCCTCATTCCACCACGTCTCCTTGTCGTCCTTCCTCTGTCCAGATGTGATACCAAGCACCTTTCTAGCTGTGTCCCTTACTAGCTCTGCTGTAGTCACCCAGCTATTTGGTAACTCTTCACTGCCACCCAGTGCCTGCCTTAACTCATCCCTGAACTCCACCTCACAATTACCCATTTCCAATTTCCACCATTTGATCCTTGGTGCTGCCCTCACACTCCTCCTCCTCCTCCTCTTCTTGATCACCAACGTCATCCTACAGACCACCATCCTATGCTGCCTAACTACACTTTCTCCGGTCACCACTTTACAGTCTCCAATCTCCTTCAAACTGGCTCTCCTACATAAGATATAATCCACCTGTGTGCATCTTCCTCCACTCTTGTGTGTCACCCTATGCTCCTCCCTCTTGTTAAAATATGTATTCACCACAGCCATGTCCATCCTTTTCGCAAAAATCCACTACCATCTGACCTTCTGCATTCCTTTGTTTAACACCATACCTACCCATCACTTCCTCATCCCCTCTGTTCCCTTCAACAACATGCCCACTGAAATCTGCTCCAATCACCACTCTCTCACCCTTGGGTACAGTCATCACCACTTCATCCAATTCACTCCAAAATGTTTCTTTCTCATCCATTGCACACCCAACTTGTGGAACATATGCACTAACAACATTCATCATTACACCATCAATTTCCATCTTCATAAACATCACTCTATCTGATACTCTTTTCACCTCCAAAACACTCTTAGCATACTGTTCCTTCAGAATAACTCCTACGCCATTTCTCCTCCCATCCACACCATGATAAAACAATTTGAACCCACCTCCAATACACCTAGCCTTACTCCCCTTCCATCTGGTCTCTTGTACACACAATATACCAACCTTCTTTCTGTCCATCATATCAGCTAGCTCTCTCTCTATACCAGTCATACTGCCAACATTCAAAGTTCCGACCCTCACTACCACAGTCCTAGCCTTTCTCCTCTCTTCCTGCCTTCAGCCATGTCTTCCGCCTCTTCTCCTCCTTCGGCCAACAGTAGCCCAATTTCCGCCAGCACCCTGTAGGCTAACAGTACTGGTGGCAGTCGTTGTTAACCCGGGCCTCGACCGGTCCGGTATAAAAATGTTTATTGGTGTCAGTCCTGTGATGCTTTTTATATAGGCAAAATGGAACAGAAGTTAAGAAAAAAAATATATAAACACACACATATGATGTACTAAACAAAAAAGACACCAATGCCCTATACAAGCATAGCCTAGATTGTGACAATGCCTACTACTTATTTTTCACCTTGGAGAAGGTGGATAAAAATTTCCGGGGTGGGCTATGGGAAGAATCTATTGAATATAAGGAGCTATGGTGACAGATCACCCTGGAGGCCAATAAAAAGCCTGGATTGAATGACCATATATTCATAAGTTCCCTTCTGAAACTTAGAGCAGCTAAATTATAAGCAGAACTATCTGTGACGTAGTGGAGATAACATATACTGGGGTTTTAAATGTAATTTAATATGTATATGCTTTTTTAAAACTTTTTAAACTTTTTATTCATGAAAGTATTTGGAGACTGTTTTTATATTTATTCGTACATATGCTTATTTATTTTTTTCCTTACATCCAAGTGTGTTGCAACTTTAAAACAATCCACAAGATGGTACAAATCCCTTGTTAAATATTAAACATACATATTTTAAATCAAATATTTTTAACAATTAAATATATTTGGAAGGTGACATTAGTGTTTAATGGATTTTAATGGGTTTTAAATTAATGTTTTGTCTTATGTTCTATGTCCTATGTTTTTATCCAGCAATATGAATAATTTATATCTGGTTTTGGTTTATGTATATAATGAATGCATATGTTTTTAGCCTTGGTCCAAGTTGCATTAATTAATCAATTGGTTTATTTCCCATTGGTTGATTTGTAATAGAGATTATTTAAATAGAAGTGGTTTTATTCAAGCCTACATCTGATTAAGTGTATGTTAAACAAAAACGTATTTTTGTGAGCATTTATGGTGTTTGTGCATTAAACTATTGTTTAATGGTTCCTCTCAGAGCTTTATTGTTTCACCCTTCATGAAGGCTTATTTTTGGATGTTTAAGCAATGCTGAGCAACGGGCCATAACACATGCACCCGCTTAGCTATGCTTAAACATTCTAATTACAGAAAAAAAATCATTATATTATTATTATTATTATTGTATTATATTATGGGTATTGTGGTTTTCTGACAAGTCATCGAGGACTACAGTCAGGACATAATAGCATACATTTGAGTTTCAGACTTCTATCCTTTGGAAAGTCATGCTAATGCATAACCTGTTTTCTATCAACTTTCTACATTTGTAAGAGCAATATTTAAAAAGTGTCCCTATTTTTAGGGCTTTTTTCCCCCATTATTTGTGGCTTTGTCCACATGTATTGCTTTTACAGATTGTAAAGTGTCATATGGCACTTTTACAATGCAGGGTGTGTGACAGAACCTGTCATACACCCCCTGCATTGCTTTCCTGCTCCCATATGTATTTTGTATCTGCAGACACTGAAATACTGTTTATTTCATTTCAGTGTCTGTGGACACTGAAATACTGGCATAATATTAGAGAAATTCTCTAATATTATGCCAAATCCCCTTTAGAAGGCACTTTCTGAGTGCAGGAGGTGTGTAGCCCCCTGCACTCGGTCACTGTTTGTGTCCATGCAGCCCTTATCAGTAGCGCGCCTTCGTAATATCCAAGGCATGCTGCTGTTAGGGCTGGCGGACATGGACACAGTTCCCTCCGTGCAGGAATAGCACTATTCCTGAATGGAAGTTGTTGAGTCCCAGGGATAGACTTTTAATCATCATGAGAAATAAAAGGGTCTGGTCAAATAAATGCTTTACTGGATTTAACACTCATGACACTATGCATCTCTGCAGTTGGCTTAGAGGACTAAGGATCTGTAAATGAGTTGTTTCCTGTGGTCCAGTGGTGCAAGGTTTGATTCCCTTATCCTCCATTGCCTAATTCTGTGACTCTCAGCAAGTCACTTAACCAAACACCACACCTGGGGTGAGTCTGAAAAAGATTCATGGAGATCAGTGCTCTACCTTAGAAAATAAATAGAAATTAAATGAAATTATCCACTAGGCTGCCATCTGTCTTACAAAAAGAAGTAGGGTTTATATCCAGTATTTACACAAGAGAATAACAGTTTGTGGCTGACTTGCTTTCATTTTTCTTGAAATTAACTGCATATTGGAACTTCTTTGAACATTAGCATGAACGTACGCATGACTCATATTTAGAATGTGTGGCTAACTTTTATGAATATTTTGGGTTTAGGCATCTTATGTTTGATCCACCCACCTATATAACTGTAGCTACATTGGATAGATTTGTCATACAAAACAATAAATGTATTTTTCAGATTAGGTATAATAATCTTACTAAATCAGAGCATAAAGCTTTAGAAATGTTGGCTGAGCAATCTGTGTTGGCAGAGGGATAGTAATGTAGGGTAGCACAAAGAAGATTTTACTGAAGAAGCTTTGAGACAGTTTAAGAATAAATACTTCTGTACTGAGTTGTCCTCAGATGTTACCACTGCAGTTTAATAAGTTATTGATTTATTCATAGAGAGATCAGTTCAGTTTGAATATATTATTGGGTTGCTATATACTGTCCCCATTAACATTCCTTTAAAAGTTCAACACAGTAGAATATTAATGGGAGATCTCCACTATCCTTCTATAGATTGGGAATCCTACACCACTTCTAATGCACAATCTCACTGTTCCTAAGTTTTGGTAATACCAACATCCTGGAACAGTTGGTCCATTCTCCAACCAGGGGTACAGGCATCCTTAACGATGCACTCACAAACATGGGGGTGGGAGGGCTGATGTTCCTTACCCAAAGTAATATCTTTGCTTATCAGATCTGACCATAGGACAGTATTGGTTGAAATAAAATTTAAAAGTGGGGATCCAGCAAAGCCACAAACCTTTAGGAATTATGCCAAGGCTAACCTCTCTCTACTAAGTGACACCTTGGCTAAATCCCAAGCACCCCCAAACTAAATAAAAAACATAACATATGCTGAGCTATGTACAAAATATTTGTACAGCTGTATTATTAGTTGCATAGAGTGAGCTATGCCCAGTCATATTAAGAAAAAGATAAACTCGAAAGACAAGCCACCTTTGTGGAATCACAGTATCAATAAAAAAAAATCTTGGCCAAGTGTAACAGGAACAAAACCATACGTACTAAAAGACTCTGACCATTCTAAACAGGCAGCTATGAGGATTAATTAATACCTGAAATGCTAAATTTGAATGAAAAAAATAGCTTTTCAGGCAAAGGACAACCACAAAGCTTCCTACAACTATGTCTGGAACCTCAGGGGAAATATGCAACAATGTGCAGAACTTATTGTAAATGGTATCACCCACACTGAACCAGTGGTCATTGCCAACCTATTGCCTGACAAGTGCAGCTCAAATATCTCCCCACACTCCCCCCCCAGATAGTCCAAAGGAAATGCCATATACCACAACCCCCCAACCATTACTAGGGAACAGGTGATAAATGCACTTTCCAAGGCCAGGAGCACTGCATTGATGGGCACTGATAACATCCCAGGATGCATAATAAATATAGCATGAAACATGACCTCTCTGGTTTACTTAAATCACTTTTCAGCTGGAGCCTACAGTCAGGTTTTATTCCAAGGAATAGAAAATGGCTACAGTCATTACTTTGCACAAAGGAGGTCTAACTTCTGATCGGGGTAACTATAGTCCCATAAGTCTGACCAGGTCTATATTAGTTCACTGAAGTCTAATTACAGGGAATGGCTGTTCATTGAATCAAAATCACTGAATGGCCATTCATTGAACATTCACATCAGTGATGTTTTTCCCAGGGAAGGAAATGACTTGGTCAACATACAGAAATTTGCCCTTTTCCCCACTGTAGTGAGATCTCGGAGTTGGTATATATAAGTAGGGGTGGTGTGGGGGTCACAGCCCCGCACATTGGGATGTGGGGGGCATAGCCCCCCCTTTGGTGGGTTTGATGTACTGTGGTATGTGTGTCAGCTGGTCTGTTGGCAAAGTCATTTCCTTCCCTGGGAAAAGCGTTCACTGACGTGAACATTTGAGGAATGGCCATTTGGTGATTTTGATCAGATAAACAGCAATACACTGTAATTAAACTTTGATGAACTGATGTAGACACATCTGACCAGCCTTATATGTAAATCCATGGAAAGAATCATCATAGACATGATAAATGAGGACACAGGTAACCTGGAAATGCTGGACCCATCACAGTTAAGCTTTGTTATAGGAAAGTGATGTCTATCAAATCTGGCGGACTTTGTTGAGAGGGTCATCAAAGCACTGGATAAAGGCAAGACTTTGCACATAGCTTACCTCAACTTGGCCAAGGATCTTGATAGAATACCCCACTCAGGCATAATAGACAAGCTCACTAATTTAGGTATAAACCCTTTTATCACCTACTGTTTAGGCAACAGATTCACTGACAGGACCCAGGAGGTCAAAATAAGTGAGGCCACCTCCACCAAGAGGCCAGTCACTAGCAGAGTCCTCCAGGGCTTGGTACTAGGCCTACTCCTTTTTGGCATCTATTTCTCTGAAATGAAATAAATGCTGAAGGTTTATGGCTGAGTATGTTTGCAGATGATTGCAAGATGGCAGCTATCATTGACTCCCCTGCAGACAGTAGCATTCTTCACGAAGGTCTATCTCTGACTAACAAATGGTGCCAATGCCATGATCTTAAACTCAGTGCTACAAAATGCATAATTGTACCTTTTGGAAAGTCAACCATCCTGTAGTCAGTACCCTTACCTTTGACCACCACATGCCCACGGTGCTAGGAAAATCCTGTTATGTTGCACAAGTTATAAGTAAGAGCATGGCATCTAGGTCCAAAGAGGTTATTATCCCATTGTGCTCCACCCTTATCAGACCAGTCATAGGATACAGTGTTCACTTTGGTATGTACCTGCCCAGGTGTATGCAGCAATGAGTGACCTCAGAGGTTCCTTACAAAAATAATACAAGCCAAAACAAACTGGCCTTATTCAAAGTGCCTTAAAGCCTTTTCCCTCTACTCAGTCTCCTATAGATTGCTGAGGGGTGATCTATGCCTGGCTTACAAGGAATGCACAAACCCCACACTTGTGAATATCCTGCATATTAGTAAGTCAAACATTACGAGAAATACAAGGTCTAGGGACCCGAATTTTGTCTGTGACTTAAACACAACATACTGCAGAGACAGATATGTGTGCTGGAGACTGCTCCTCCTATGGAACAGGCATCCCATCCATGTGAAGCTGAGTTTATCTATGACCCAGTTTAAGCTCATCCAGTGGATGGGGAATATGAAATTTACACTGTGCCTGACACCCATACCTCTTATGGACAGAGGTAACTTATACATTCCTGGCCCTCAGTGTCCTATTTGGATACAGTACATCATTAAGACCTGGCTAGGTTTAGAAAGGCCCCCTAGGTCATTAGCCTAGTAACAAGCTAAGAATCTATGAATCTAAGAGTCAAGTTTTAATATGTACAGCTGTGGACAAACAGTGGACAGGTTTCTGTAAACTGTTTACAACTTTTAATAAAATATATTGATAATATACAGTCATGGACAAACAGTAGCTAGGGATCTATCTTTTCTTCACAGCTGTTAATAAAATATGGTGATGTACATTTATGGACAGACAGCAGTTAGGTTTCTATCTTCTGTTTACAGCTATTAATAAAATGTACTGATATTGATATTGTTAGGAACTCAAGAGCTTGTTTAATGAGATGGACTGTGAACTTTGATAATCTTTCTGTTTATGTTAGTCACACTCACATAGGTATACAAAGGGTTAGTGGCATAATTAATGAAATTTATGAGTTGACACTTATAAATGTGTGCTTTATACAAGTGATGTTTGTGGAGTTTTCACTGTTCTACTACTGATAAAGTCATTTATGGTGAAACAAGTATAGTGTTAGCCTCTTTGTGTCTTAAGGAAATACTATGTTTGTACTTATGTTGATTACTACATTCAGGATTAATTTTATACTTATGTAGCACACCCTGATTACTTTGTGTTTCAAGATCATAAAGTTGTCCTGTGAGCTGATAATGAGGGTTTGATTCTAGGTTTTGCAGCTTTCCCACTGTGTGTCTCCCAATATGAGAAGGTCCATTTAGTTTTTTTGTCATGACACAATCTAACAAAATTGTCAAATAATAAATCCCATTTCTTCCACATGTATGTGTTTCTTATTTTACTTGTGAATATCAGTAAAACAATGAGTAAACAGGTCACACAGGTAAACCAACTGGTTACAAAACACATAAAGAAAAATCTATCAAAGCTAGACTTTCAAATGTGTGATACACTAAACCTCTTGTATCAGAGGCAACATGGGATATATGCAAATTACCCTTTCAGGATATCAGGTGTTTCAGCTAAATGGCAATTCTGAATGTCCATAACTTTTTTCTTTTACTTTTACTTTTAAGTCTGTTTATTGACAATTTCAGGCCAATAAAGCCAAACTCATCTAGCTGTGGACATACATGTTTCTGCCTTCTTATGGCATCATCAGCACAGCATAAGAAGAATGTTTGACTTTTGGAAACACAGGGTTGTCGTACCCAAATGATATCCATAAACATGCAGTAGAACATGATTCCAAATTTATGAGCATTTGCTTTAGAAAAAAAAAACAACAGCTAAGAAGGAGGTCTGCACAGTTGTCTCTAATAACCAAGAGAAACATGTTTTTGCCATTAGCTGCTGGGGTGAGGAGGTCAGAGGTCAAAAGATACTGCAGGTGAGACATTTCCTTAGATACAGGATATAGTCAGATAATAATTGAAGCACAGCAGCAGGGAAATATTCCCGTCACAATGTTGAAGTGCATTATAACACAAATGGAACTAATATAAAATTCAAATATCATGTTCAAGAGTGAGGGTCTCAGTCCACTGGAAGCCCAAAAAATCAGCAACAATATTCTTAACTCTTCTGTGAAGCCATACAACTGTTTGACAGTGTTTCATATTCTGTTTACAATCAGAAATGAGTTTATTCACTGCTTTATTACAATGTTGTTGTTGTTGTGTCTTTCAGCTTTTCCCATTTAGGGGTCGCCACAGCAGAACTCCGGTCCGCTAATGAGTGGCAGTAGATTTTTACGTGCTGGCTTGCCGGGCCTAACGCACAACCTTCAACGAAGGAACGCCCAATTCACGCATGTCGCCACACAGAAGACACTCTAACTGAGAATCAAATGGGCAATGTCTAATTGTGAGGTGACAACGCTACCACAGCATAAGAATTCTATAGGTTTTAAGAGACTGGTTTTGGTGCTTGTTGTATAACCTTAAATATGACACTAATATTCTACAATTAACTTGATTAAATGGTTTACTATTAAAATATCAGGACTGAGATGTCTGCAGATGGAAAATTCAAAACATAGATGTTCGAATTTTCAGCTGGCTGAACATCTCAATGTCCGAAAGTTTATATTAGCGAATGCACTGTGCATTTTCTAATATAAATTCGAAGAACTGTACAGAGATCTTGGTTTAGTGCGGATAGGGAAATTCATCCCTTTCCTCAATGTAGTGCAATCTCAGAGTTGGAATATATAGTTAGCAGGGGGTGTGGGGGGTACAGGGAGGCTTGCTCACCTGCAAAAACGTGATGTTAGGTATAGGAGTTTATGATCTATTATACGGACATCCCATGATGTTTTCAGAAACCATGTTAAATCTGCTGAATTCGATCAGCGGATTCAACATTATGACTTCTATTTTTTGACTTTCAAGGTTTACTTTCAATATGTCTGTCGAAAATTATTTTGTTGTTTGACATATTGATAGCAAACCAGTTAAACACCTGCCTTTTTATAATCTTTAAGATCTTTAAATTTGTTTAGTTATAAAATGTTTACGGTACCTAAAGCATTATTTATAGATGTTTTGTAGGTCATTAGACGGTTACCTATCAAAACATCTACTCTTCATAATATCTAAATTCAAAACATCAAGACCATAACATCTAAACTTCAAAACATCTAAAACTCATAACATTGAATCTCAAAACATTGAAGACTACAAAGCAACTATAAATAACATCCCACGCACTGTTTAATATGTCTCTGCAGGGGGTAAGCCCCCTGCACCCCCAAAGTGGAGGGCTTTGCCCCCACACCTCCCATAAATTAAGTATACCAAATCAAAGATCGCACTAAAGTGGGGAAAAGTTAATTTCCTAACCCCACTGTAGTGTGATCTCAGAGCTGGTATATTTAATTTATGGGGAGAGGGGGTGGGGGGTGCAGCAGGGCTTGCCCCCCCCTGCAGAAACGTAGTAAACAATGTGTGGGATGTTATTTATAGTTGATTTGTAGTTTTCAATGTTCTGAGATTCGATGTTATGAGTTTTAGATGTTTTGAAGTTTAGATGTTATGGTCTTGATGTTTTGAGTTTAGATGTTATGATCATTCGATGCTTTGATAGGTAACCCATTAGACACACTGCACTGACTGTTCTATGTAGGATACAGTTAGACAGAAACAAACCTGACTATACTGTTTGGGAAAATAAGGGGATTAATTAAATTCAGCTTTTGTGCATCTGGTGATAGATGGAAATTGTGTGTGTGTGTGTGTGTGGGGGGGGTTACATGTGTGTGAAACAATAGCACATGTATGTGTGTTCAGCACCACTTTTTTGTGTGTGAGGAATATTTAGCTGAACTTTAAAGAAGGAATGGGAAATCTAGGAACTTTTTCTGTAAAGATGAAAATTGAAAAGCCTCCCTCATTCAGGGGTTCTATCTCTGCACCCCAGCACACCTCAGGAAATTTTAGCTGAGTTGTTCATTTGGCTTGAATGGCTCACCCAAAATGGAATTAATGAAATAAGTGCAGGTCTACTAAATTAATGCTGCATAAGAATATGGATATCCACATTCCTTTCAGTGAAGACTGAATGGATAACGTAGTAATATTGTGTATAGATTGTAAGTAAAGTCTTCATACTCCCCCACATGCCTGTGCAAATACTGCGTGTGTGTGTGTGTGGGGGTCAAGTGTGCACGTGTGTGTGTGTGTGTGTGTGTGTGTGTGTGTGTGTGTGTGTGTGTGTGTGTGTGCTGTGCATGTGTGCACACATGTATGTGTGTAGGTATATGTGTGTGTATGTTTATAATCTATCTATGTATATACATCTATATCTATATCTATGTGTATATATATATATATATATATATATATATATATATATATATATATATATATATATATATATATATATATATATATATATATATATATATATATATATATATATATATATATATATATATATATATATATATATATATATATATAAAATAAAGCCAAATAGTCAGGTAGAGAGGCAACCAAAGCATAAAACCATTAAACGTTATTCACTGTTCAAGTAATCCAAAGATCAAATGAGATAAAAACAAATCGGACTTTAATGCGTGCACACACAGTAAGCGCTTTCACAAAAGCTTCATCAGACCGTTATAATTCAAACCACATTAATTGGCTTAATATATATAGGTATGACGTAATGTCTCTCTAATCACATTCAAATCATTAAAGAAATACAATCATTAAAAACTGTACTTGCGCTGTTAAGCATTAGTAACACTTTGAAAAATTCATCATTGCCCTCTGGCCATAATAGTGGCTTCTAAAACTTTTATGGCAAAGTACTCAACTGATTAATTCTTAAATTATCATCATTACAGTGATTTAAGTTAGGGTACAACTAACATAATAAACATTCAGAAAAATAGATGATGCAATAAAATCATTAAAAGAATGCAACCATTAAAGGCAACTGTACATGCGCTGTTAAGCATTTGTATCACTTTGAAACATTCGTAGTTGCGCTATAGCCATAATAGTGACTTTTTAAAACTTTTTAGGGTTAGAGTACTCAACCAATTATTTCTTAATTTATCAACATTAAGAAGATTTAAGCTAGGGTACAATAGCATAGCAAACATTCAAAGATATAATTTATGCAGTGAAATTTTATATATATAAAGTAATACTTTTACTCAACCAACGTGATATCATTAATTAATATAGCCTTAGTATATAATATAAACTACATATTTCACCATTTACATAGAAAATAGGGCAGACATATATTGATCTTTAATATCAGTTAACCTAATATTTCATAGTTCATAAGCATACAGCGAGCCCTCTTTATTCTGTTGTTACTGAACATAAATATGTCCAAATTATATTAAATACTAACACTTTTGGGCACTGGCTCGATATGCTCACATAACAGTTACTTACTAATGAAAATATTTCCTTAATATATTATATTTAGACATTTTCTTCATTTCATAGTCCATATTATAAATAAAATATATTAATTATATTCTAACGTACATACTACCAAAAAATTATTAATTAAATACATAAGAGCCAATGGACTTATACTACATTTAATAATAACAAAAATAATAACCACTATGTTAGTTCATTACCCGTCACTATTTCAAATCATATTACATTTCAGCGCATTATTTTTTAAAATTAAATTTATTGTGCTCGCATTAATGGCATAAATATCCATACTCAATCATTACGGGCTTATTTAATGCACCTATGCAATAGTAATGCCAATAGAGAACTAATAAAAGAATCATACTATTTCTAAACAACAAACCAAACTTAACAGCGTTATTATTCAAAAAAGATCTTCCAGAAAGTTTCTTATACCTTAATGCAAGTATACAAAAGAGTACACATACTAAATATTATATATTTCATATTTCATCCCATTCCATGGATCATTTATAATTAATCATGATCCATATAACAATGTTATTACTTAGTTTTAATATGTCTAGCTCTGAGTGTGGGTTTTATTGATGCTCTATCATTCAGCCCCTTTCCCTTATCAGCTCGTAACCGTAATATCCAGTTCACTTCTCTACATTCAGTTCTGTTACGAATGTCCCCTTGTCTAATCGTTGGACAAACACGATCTATAGCCTTAAACTTAAAGGTATGATGTGAACCCTCTATATCTACATGTTTTGCCAAGGCGTTCTTAGTATAGCCAATTCTTATAGCATATAGATGTTCCCTAATCCTAGTGCGCAGCATTCTGTTGGTTTTTCCAACATAGAATGCTGCGCATTCCTCACAAACCGCCAGATATACTATGTTCTCGGTGAAACAAGTAGCTGAAACACAGAATTGAAATACCTGTCCAGTATTAGGATGTATAAACATACTATCTGTGTCTATGTATGCACAGTAATTACATTTTGAACATGGACTAGTACCTGTAGCTCTACAATATGAAGAATTATTTTTCGGGTAACATAATAGCTTCTTTAAATTTGACTTATTTTTATATTGGAATTTAGGTTGTTCCCCTACTATTATTTTGATATCATCACTACTAGTAAGGACACTCCAATACTTATTTATAATATCCGTAAATAACTTCCTGTCAGTAGTATAGTATAGCAGAACCCTTACGAATTCATCCTGACATTGTTTAACAGGGATGGTATGTTTATAAGCAGAGAAGTAAGGCTGAGCCCTATCATTTCTAATGTTCTCTATATCCATCAGGCCTTTCTTGATTTCTTGATTGGCTTTATTTATTCGTGTTTGGAGGTCTTCGAGAGGCATTTGCATCGCAGGGAACTTGGATATTGTTTCTTGGATATATATGTGTATATATATATATATATATATATATATATATATATATATATACACACACACACACACACACACACACACACACACACACACACACACACACACATATATATATATATATATATATATATATATATTCACTTCAGAAGCTCGAAATACTGAAATATCGAATTTCAGTATTTCTAGTCCAGGAAGTTGAATCCACAAAATCACGAAAACTCAAAACTGCGAAATTCAAAATCTCGCACACCGGAGATTTTGAATTTCGCAGTACAACTGCACACACACACACACACACACACACACACACACACACACACACACACACACACACACACACACACACACACCATTCTCCCCACACACATACATAACCTCTCCGCTACATGAAAGCAGGGAGGCAAGCACCCCTGCACCCCCCCACACCCCCCCTACTTAAATATTCTCATTCCGAGGTCGCACTACATAGAAACACACACAAAACACCACCATACAAGCTACATTCTCCTCGCACACACACATCACAATAACAAAACACACTGACACACACCACAGCCCCTACCCAAATCCCTTAACACACACACACACACACACACACACACACACACACACACACACACACACACACACACACTTACCTGAATACATAACCACAGCGAACATTCAGAAGCGCGAAATTCAAAACCTCCGGTATTCAAGGTTTTGAATTTCACACTTCTGAACCTTCGCTGTTCTCAGGATTCGACTTTCTGGGCTTGAAATACTGAAATTCGATATTTCAGTATTTTGAGCTTCTGAAATGAAGCCACACACATATGTGTATATATATATATATATATATATATATATATATATATATATATATATATATATATATATATATATATATATATATATATATATATATATATACATATAGGAACACTTTATAATCCCGAAATTCTGAAATATCAAAATTCTGAGATTATAAAGCCAAATGTTCAAAACTCCAAACCTCCAGAAGGACAAATTTAAAAATTCCGAAGTCCGGAGATGTTGAATTAGTGTTTCTCGGTGTTGCGGTGTGTGAATGGATAGCTGGAGATTCAGGTAAGTATTTATGTATAAGGGTTTTGGTTACGGGCTTTAGTGTGTGTGTCAGTGTGTTGTGTTACTGTGATGTGTGTGTGTGGGAGGGGAATGTCGCTTGTATGGTGGTATTTTCGCATGTTAGTCTGTGCAGTGCAACCTTGGAGTTAGTATATTTAAGTAGGGGGTGTGTGAGGGGGTGCAGGGGGGGCTTCCCCCCTGCTTGTATGTAGTGTAGGTTTGTGTGTTTGTGTATGGAAGGAAGGTTTGTGTATGTGTTTGTGTGTAGTGTATGTTTAGTGTAAGAATTGCGATTTTGAAATTCGCGCTTCTAGGGTTTCGGTATTTTAAGCTTTTCAGATTTATGATCTCGAGATTCTGAAATTCGATATTTCAGAATTTCAGGATTATAAAGTGAACCCACATATATATAAATATATATATATATATATATATATATATATATATATATATCTACACACACACACACACACATACATACAGATAGATGTATTTTACTTTGATGTGCTGAATTAGTATTTGTATAAAGTTAAGATGACTAACAGCTACATGGGTTGGTTTTCAAGCTTACGACCTGATATATATATATATATATAGGTCTACCTTAAAACACTAAAATCTCAAATTGTTGAATTTCATAACACTGAGACCAGAACACTGAAAATAAAAATATAAAACACTGAAAACCCAAAACAATGAAACTTCAGAACACTGAAACTGTGCTTCATAATATTGAAATGACAATGCAAATGTAAATAACATCCCCTCCACCTATAACAGCACTTAAGTAACAAACACACTTTCTACTACATTTCTGCAGGGGGGCAAGCCCCCCACACCCCTGTAAATTAAATATACTAACTCCAAAATTGCACTACAGTGGAAAAAGTTAATTTCCTAACCTCACTGCATGGTGATTGCAGAAATGTAGTAGAAAGTGTGTTTGTTAGTTAGGTGTTACTATAGGTGGAGGGGATGTTATTTATGTGTGTTGTAGTGTTCAATGTTATGAAGCTTTCATTGTTCTAAGTTTTCGATGTTGTGGGTTTTCAATGCTTTGCATTTTCGAGTTTATGATCTCAATGTTATGAAATTCGACGTAGTAAAATGTCAATGTTTTACAGTAGACCCATAGATAGATAGATATATAGATATAAGTGCATCTAGTAAGACTGACTACACTGATTATCAATAAGCATTCCAGAGAAAAAATAAAAATACCCATCCTCTGTACTCATAAAACACTGCTACCACACCTGAACTAAACAACTAAACACACCATGTGTATGTAATCAGAAATCAAATGTTTACCATGTGTGAAAGTATGCAAGACCAAACATTCAATAAATGAAACAAAGAACAGTTCACTTTCACAGTGTTACCTGATAGCTAATATCTGTTTCTAACAGCTGAAAACAGAGGCACACAGTAACCAGAAACTATTAACATGGAAGGCTCTACTACTTACATCTTCTATTGTGGGGTCTTCTCCTCTCTCACCCCATTGCTTATTTATACTAACTCCACAATTGCACAACCTCAACTAAAGTTAATTCATCATTATGTAGTGATATTCAAGTAAATATAGTGGAATGCAGTAGCAGCTGACCAGCTGTGACAGTGAAAAGATTAAAACTGCTCTCCAAGCCATTGGCAACCATAGGTGTGTGTGTGTGCGTGTGTGTGCATGTGTGTGCATGTGTGTGTGTGTGTGTGTGTGTGTGTGTGTGTGTGTGTGTGTGTGTGTCTGTGTGTGTGTGTATACATGTATGTGAGAGAGTGTGTGTGTCTCTCTGTCTGTGTACATGAAGTCTGTCTGTTAAAAACTGTTATATGATGTAAGCTTTTTAACTAACATGTCAAATAAATTTCTGCTCCAGAAAATGAGATACTGCTATTTCATTATACTTGTAAAATACTGGCACCCAGCACCTTTGCTTAAATTAGATATCTGGCAAGTGAACTCCAGTTAACAAAAGATGACAGCATGTTTTGAGGGAGCAGAGATGAAATATTTTCTGATGGTGTTATGTACTTGATGATCCCTTTAAATGATGTGGGAGCAGGCTGAAAAATATGATGCCAGGAATGATTAGAGATGAGTTATCCAATAATAATAATAATACATGCTGCATGTAGTTCAACATCCTTCTGAAGCAATAGAAACACCACACACACATACACACACACACACACACACACACACACACACACAGAAACATACACACCACCTAAGCCACTTTCCCAGTGGTTACCACCATGCCATCAGCACAGCAAATATACAATCAATTTTATTTAGTTGTGTTAATGTAACAGTCTTTATCCATTTTCAGTCTTAAAAGTTCTAAATATTTAATGCAATACTTTTCATGTAATATTCCTTTGTATGTACAATCTATTAATTTTATCAGTAGTCTGTATAATTCTTGTTTTTGCTGTACTACTTGAAATTGTTTTCTTGCATCAAAACGTTTGTATTATAATGTAAATTGTATAACTAGTATGAATTACTCTACTGTAACCTATTTAGTTGTGGAGCTTTTCTCCCCAGGACTCCATTGAAAATGGGTTCACTTTGGCCCAATGGACTATCCTGGTAAACCAACTGCAAATAAATAAATAAAATAAATAAATAAAAGAAAAATAGTTGCATGTGACCTCTTGGATATTTGTTAACTTTCTATTTTGGTCACTCCAATTTGCAGTTTGCAGCTACTGCATATTACTGTCTCACATCCGTGTCTGCCATAACCCCACTCAGTAATGTGATTTATCAGCTCTGCCATTATCAAATCCAGGAGTTTAGATAAATGTCAACATTTCTCTTCTTGTAATGACCATGTATAGAATTTGACAGTAGTGATGCTGCTCCAGTGAAGTCCATTTTCTGCAAGGTTCAGACACATCTGAGTTGATTATGTTAAGTAAGGGGTGAAGTGGACAAACCTTTTCTGCATGAGGGTGTAGGATGCTTTGACTCATATGAATAGAGAATTGCAGCTCTAGTTTGAATCCCTTTTTTGAATGTGAGTAGAATTTGAGTTTTCTTAGTTCAAAATCATGAGACAGAACCCTTCATTGTTGTAGACAATGACTGTGACTACACCTTTTGTGACTGACACTCATTGCAAAAAGAATTCCTTTTCAAATGACGTCACTGTTTGAGGAAATTCGAGTTGCCAAAGGGTGAAGCACCTTCATAACTGACTACGTTAGTTTAGGGATTTGTTGAAAACTAACACATACCCAAGTCAGCCGTCAACATACAGAGAGGAAAACACTGAATCACAACAAAAAGTTTATTGAGTGCTTTCTTCAGAGTATATCCAAAGACTTCAACAGAATAACGATCACAAGTGAATCAGAACTTTAAACTTCCTCTCCAAATCAGATGATCAGATAGTTCCCGATTTTATTTTTATTTTACCAGACTTCAACCACTGCATTAC
The DNA here is from genome assembly GCF_019279795.1 of Protopterus annectens. Classification (NCBI taxonomy): domain Eukaryota; kingdom Metazoa; phylum Chordata; order Ceratodontiformes; family Protopteridae; genus Protopterus; species Protopterus annectens. The sequence continues at coordinate 714,722,710 of NC_056751.1, read as the reverse complement.
CCAGTTGCAGTTCTTATTGCACGTTTAATGTTCTGATTCACCTGTGATTGTTATTCTGCTGAAGTCTTTGGATATACTCTGATGAAAGCGTTCAGTAAACTTTTTGTTGTGATTCAGTGTTTTTGTCTCTGTGCATTGAGTATGACTCAGGAACTGGTGTTGGTTTTCACCATGTTGGCATTACTGCCCGTGAACAGCGGTGCATGCATGACTTCTACTTGAATGCGGGATCCACTTTGAATTTTTATTTAAATTTAAATGATATTCTGGCTCTTTTCATTTATAAACAAGTCAGCGATCCTTTGAATGATACCTCATTATTAAAAGGCAAACTGCTACAATCAGATTATGTTTAATATTCTATTTCTAGAACACAAATTATGAAGTAGAACCGATATCAGATGAACATCGGCACTACAGAATTATCATTATTGGTTTCTTGCTTAATTTACACAGTTATTGCTTAATCATTTAACTATTAGTCATTTCCATGCTAAAATAAGTAAATACAGTACTTCCTGAATTCAGCTGGTTGATTAAGAATGATACGTGACTTTTGGCAAATAGCTAATTGCAAAACTTTACATCGTGTGTGTGACCATTTAGCAAATGTGCAAAATGAAAAGAGAGGTTAAGGAGTATATAATTCATACCTGATAGAGATTATGCCATTTTGGACCTCGTATTTCCTCATATAAAGTTACTGAAGGTCCTGCATCTTCGTCTTCTGTTTCAGGTATCTCCTGTAATGAGCAAAATGTTATTTCTATTAGCTGATGAGATACAGCACAGATTTTCTGAGAGAGTCAGTGTGGACAGCTTGTACATTACAATTTTGTTTCTTTCTTAACAGAGGCTTGCTCATATTCTGGTGACTTAAATCTTTATATTTTTCATCTTTTTTATTGTTTTTATTATTATTATTATTAACAACAACAACAACAACACATTCCCTGGGCCTTGAGGATAACATGTACAATGAAATGTAACATGTAATCTATTGACACCCTGACTAGATCCCCTCTATCTGCTCTCAGTCTAGCTACATGTACGGGTATTATTTGAGTATTTTTTATTCTTCCCCAGTGCCTAATGATGACTTTGTAGTCTCCATTGTCTTTCTTCTTTCATTTATTGTACAAGGTTTGACAAGGAGCCTGTTCTTTTATCATACTGGACATGAGACCTTCACTGTGACATGGTCATCATCCAGGTAGCCATTAGGGTTATAAGATATTATCTCCTCCACAATTGACTTGACATGCACATTCAAAACAAGGGTCTGCCACACCATCCATAACTGTTTGGGCCTACTCCTGGAGATATGCACAGACATTATCCATAACTGTTTGGGCCTACTCCTGGAGATATGCACAGACATTATCCATAACTGTTTGGGCCTACTCCTGCAGATATGCACAAACATACCATTCATAACTGTATGCACAGACATACCATCCATAACTGTTTGGGCTTACTCGAGCAGAACAGGCATTTATGTTGCAACTGTGGCTTAGCAGTGCTGAGCATGTATCACTAGGCTCTAGGTTCTACCTGTTTTACATATCACTAGGCTCCAGGCTCTACCTCTTTTAGATGCCATACAGCTATGCTCCTGCACATGCTGGTAATAAGACAGACTAGAATTCAACGTCCTCCCCTCCCCCAAGGTAAGTGACTCTGTACTAGCTCTATATTTTTACCTGCACCTCTTCAGCAGCTAGGTTGCTGTCTAATTCTGCATTATATGGGTTACAAGGAAGGCTTTACAGCACAGTTTCATTGCTATTATTTTATTTTACTTATTTAACATTTGTTTACCAGGAAAGTCTGACTTGGAACAAAGCCAATTTTTAGTGGAGGCCTGGGGAGAAATACTCCAGATGCATGTCCTGTGGAACTAGAAAATAGATCAAGGCATCCAGGGACAATCAAGGAATCCAGAGATCAAGTCATGATACTTAGGGGAGCGAGTACTTATTTTCTTCCACACTGTGCATCCACATATGTAATAGGGTATATGGGATGGAATGCATCAATCTACTGCTCATGTCTGCAGGGAACTGATATTGGCAAGCCACCCTTCCAAATCTAAGAGGCACTTCTGAGGATCCCCTGGAGAAAAATAACCACATTGTGTGACCTGCAAACATGCCCTACCAGCATCTCATATGCCAGAGCCTGTAACTGAATCAGGTCACCTGCATTGTAGTCAGGACTCATTCCCTCTACCCCAAAGATGCTGGCTTACTTAATTTCTTACTTATTTATATATCTGTTGACTGGGGTAGAGCACTGGTCCATGTGAACCATTTTCAGGCTTAGCCTTGGAGTTACAACCAGATCCAGAAGGATACAAAGTAATATAAGAAATTGGTTACACAGTGATTTGCATTAAGAAATCAGTAATATAACCAAAGATGCAAAAACAGTTTTAAGATTAATCATTGCAAGAATGGCAGTAGGTTGCTACACATCTTACTGTATGTGCACATAGACTGGTAAAGGTATTTATACTGCATATAAATATTTACTGCACTATGAACTAAAGTAAAAGAACACTATTTTTGTACTGCATAAATACTCAAGCAAAGGAGTACTGCTTTTGTGCAACATATTTAATCTTCTACAAAATCATGATTGCTAGTAAAGGCACAGTATTTTACACTGAGATATGCACATCAGGAATATGAAGGTAGTAGGGGTAGAAGTTAAATGTTTTTTGAATAAATTTTAGGTATGTGAATTGTTATGTCTAAAAAGTGAAGGAAGAAGGAGGCAGAAGGGGAGGTGTATGAAGTAGAGCTTTGTGGTGAGGGGGCAGTAAATTCTTTAGAGCTATATTTGTTGTCTGGAGTAGCCAAGGCATGATAGGAGAAAGATCTGAGCTTCGGTGGGTCATTTAGGATTGTGTGTGTGTGTGTGTGTGTGTGTGTGTGTGTGTGTGTGTGTGTGTGTGTGTGTGTGTGTGTGTGTGTGTATGTGTAATGAGGGATGTAATGAGGTCTAGTGTACGTCAAAAAATTGGAAGCAGGGGGGGCGGAGCCTGAATGGCACACTGAAAGCAGCAGAACTTTAAAGCTCCATTAATCAGTTAAATTAAACAGGAAAAAATTTTTTTTTTTTTTATAGAAAAAAATAAAAACTTATAGATAAACAGTTAAACTATATAAATAGTAATTTTGGTGAACTTTCATCAAAATTTTCCTGTCAGAAGAACTTGGAGAAAATCTCAGTCTCTAAAAATGAGCAGCTCAAGGAACTCACATCCTGATGCAGCCTTAAGAAAGGAAATCCAAATGATGACAACCACCCTGAAGGAGCTATCCTTGAAAATGGATGACTTTAAAGAAAACTTAGAGAATCTTAAAACAAACTGCCAGAAACAGACTGATACTTTTAAGGAACGGTTACAACAGCATCAATCAAAAATAGTAAATATTGAAACCTCTCTAAATAACATTGAACTGAGACTCAAGAAGAGGAAACACAAAAAGAATATCATCTGAAACAAAATACTTGGCTGCTAAACAAAACAGACGACTTAGAAAATAGAGAGGAGAAACAATATCAGAATTTTTGGGTTTCCAGAAAACACAGAAGGTGATGATATCATTTCATTTTTAACTACTTGGCTTCCGGATTTCCTAGACTTAAAAGAAGGTTTTTCCTTTGGTATTGAGAGAGGCCACAGAGTTCTGGGGAAACCTACTTCCTCATCAGCAAATACCCCTCCCAGATCAATTGTTATAACATTTCTCTCATATTTGGACAAAGAATTAATTTTAAGATCTGCCTGGAGGAAAGCACCTTTAAAGCATAACCAGAACTTGATAAGATTTGATAATGATTACTCCACCAGAGTAATTGAACAAAGAAAAAGTGTATGGCCAATGATACAACTACTAAAGCAAAACAATATCAAAGCTCAACTTGCCTTTCCGGCTAAGATAAAAATTCTATATGCCAATGAGATGAGAACTTTTAATGATCTAGAAGAAGTTTCATCATATATCAAAAATATTAATCTGATTTCTACACCAGAAGATGCGGAATGGATATCTCCATCTCTCAAAAGAATAAAAGAAACAAGTGCTTGGACTGATGTCAGGAAAAAAAAAAAGACTTTGAGCCCAAAACATCTGTCGTAAAAAAAAACAATTGCTTGTTTACTTTAACTTCCAAAAAAAAAAAAAAACTTAACTATGACTTGAACTGTCATCAGAACTAATCAAAATGAAACTGTAATCTCTCATTTATGCTTAAAACAAAAAGTTAAGTAATCAAACTGCAAGCTTTGATATTTAAACTTTGGATAATTGAGGATTCTAATGGTTACTACAAAGGTACAGGTATGTTCAGCATAACATAATTCACTTTATTAGTGAATAAATTTGTATGTTTTACTTACCATAAACTTTATAGAACACAAATATAAAAACTATTTTTACTATGATATGTGTTTATCTTTACCTCTAGATTACTTTTTGTTTCTACTTATTAAATTAATTTAAATAATCTGGCCCGATAAAAATAAATATTTTCTTCATTTTATCTGGCCTTAGTTACTGCATTCCTTATGATATTGAAACGTGTTATTTCCGACTGGCTTGTTTTGCTTATTCCAGCTGGCTTATATATACATTCTTGAAGCCCACCACGTGGATCTTAACTCCCCGACGCTGACCTTCAAGGACCCCCAGTGCGAACGCACAGACCAGCCTCCTCCCAAGACTATTGCAATTAGTCCAAACGAGTACTCAAAAACCCAGGGTAAAGGACCTTTCTAACCTAAAAGTGTACTTTCTAACTAGCGACTGCTACAGAAATTGTACTATACCAGAATATAACACCAGCTATTTATCCTACTAGTTTTACTAGCGGACATTAATCTAAAAGCATAACAAACAAGCTTACACTGTTTGCAGGTTCCTTTAGGACCCAGGAAAAACCTGGGTGGTGTAGTCCCCGCTCCACTTAAGCTCGCTCTGCTCCCCACCCTGCCCCCTATTCCCGCCCGCCCTCACTATCTCTACATTTATTGGGTCACTCAGCCCATCCCCCTTACCACGCACCAACCACAACTGTCCCTCACTCTGACTCCTTTCCCTCCCATTTCCTTGTACTGCCTATACTACTAAGGCTACTCCCTTGGTCCGCCCACCTACCAACCTCTATTCATCTTCCCTCCATTTTTCCCCCTTCAGCTTTTTTATATACCCAATTTTCTAAGGTTTTCTATCAGCATTTTACATTCACTAACCTCTCCTCTCACCATGGATAGACACTCTTTCACCATCCTCCCCTTTATATCATTACTTCTTATTATTTCTTATCTTTTAACAAGTTATGAAACTCTACCCCTAGTAGGAGCCTCCCTCCCAAACGGGCACACCTCTCTACATTCCCAAAACCCCTCTAATCTCATCCCCCCCTCTCACTACCCCATTAATAACCTGTTTTTCAAAACACCCCATCCTACCCTCCACCACCCTAAAGCACCTAGAACTAAGGACACCCTCAAACTACTAATTAAACTCCAAAAAATATTTGACTACCTGGAAAAATCCATCACAAAAGATGGCGACATTCACCCCAACCCAGGCCCTAATTCTGACCCAGGCCTCAACATCTTGAAATCAGCTAGAACCTCAGTGGGCTCCCTCCTTATCTTTCACCTCAGTCTAAGAAGTATCAATAATAAGGTCCATAACTTACATGCCATGCTTGCAACCCACTCCCCAGACATTATGTGTCTAACGGAAACATGGCTAAAACCTAGCACTAAGGATGAAGAAATCATCCCACCTGGGTACAATATTCTCAGAACTGATCGTTTAACTAGAAAGGGCGGGGGAACAGCCGTCATGTTCAAGAACACCTTGAGCGTCACAATGAACCCCCTCCAACCCCCAAAAATTTCAAACCTTGAACTGATTGCCCTAAAGCTATCCCTCAACAAACAAAAAAGTATTAATCTCATAGTAATCTATATACCACCAGGAAATAATGTTGAAAACATTGAACAAATTCTTAATTGGTTAGCTACAACCTATCCCCAAGAAACCATAATACTAGGAGACGTTAATATCGATTGGTCCCTCTACTCCAATCACTCAAACCCTCTCACCATTAACTTACATGGCTTCTCTCAAAACATTCTATCTACCACTAGAATTGGGAATGCTCAACAAAAGGAGAGCATCATTGACTGGATCCTTACTAACAAAGCCCCAAATAACTATGTTGCAGGGACCCTTCCCAACGACCTTAGTGACCACCTTATTACCTTTATCTTAAAACATAAATGTCCGACATCAAACCATCCCCAAACCAGGCTGGTTAGGAACAGTAAGAATTTTGTCCCAGAACATTTTCTTGCTGACCTCAAAGCATGTAACTGGTCCTCCCTAAAAACGCTCCCCTTAGATGACAGCATGTCTTATTTCAATGACACTTTCCTCAAGATACTTGACGCTCACGCTCCTAAAAGACTGACTAGGACCAAGGAACGTATCGCACCTTGGCTAACAAAAGATACTAAATCCAAAATTAAACTCCGTGATCAGGCCTGGAATAAATGGAGAGCTACCAAAACCCCCCTCGACCGGATCAAGTTTCTTCAGCTTAGAAACTCAACTAAAGTAGTCTTGACTGACAAAAAACAATATTTTTGTCACCTCCAAGACAAACACCAGCATAATCCCAAAAAATTCTGGGCTGGTTTCAATCATCTCCTTCGTCCAGGAAAATCGACTACCCCTACCCCTGAAAAACTCATGGGCAAAGATTCAGGAGAAATAGCTAACACTTTCAATTCATTTTTTACGGAGACCATCCAGTCTCTCGCCAATCAGCTTACCACTACTCCCTCAACCACAACCTTACCTATAGACCCTTCTCATTCCTCCCTTAACTTACAACCCACGCCTACCTCCTATATTCGAACCCTCTTGAAAAAACTCAAACCAACTACCTTAGCGGCTGACCTACTCCCAGCCAATTACCTACAAATAGTATCTGACGCCATTGCCTACCCTGTTTCAATCTTGATCAACCGATCCATCTCTGAAGCTTCTATCCCCTCAATCTGGAAAATCTCTTATATCATCCCTCTCCATAAAGGCGGATCCTCCACTGACACATCTAACTACAGACCAATAGCTATACTGTCTCCTCTAGCCAAGATCATGGAACGCTGCGTTCATAAACAACTCATTACCTATCTTTCTCAAAATAACCTCCTGTCTAACACCCAGCACGGCTTCCGCCCCCATCACAGCACAACCTCTGCTCTTCTCTCCTTTGTTGATTCAATCAACCTAAACCGCAATAATAAACTTATTTCCTCTGCGCTTTTTCTTGACCTATCAAAAGCCTTCGACATGGTGAACCACCAACAACTAATACAAACACTGAAAACCTTTCATCTTAGCAAATCAATAATAAGTTGGTTTAACGACTACCTGTCTTGTAGAAAGCAGGCAGTTCAGTGGCAAAACAGGCTATCAGACCTACTCCCCACTAATATCGGTGTTCCCCAAGGATCTATTCTCGGTCCCCTTCTCTTTTCCCTATTTATAAACAGTTTACACACGATCATTCCCAAAGCCACCTGCTTTCAATACGCAGATGACTCCACCCTGATATGCTCGGACGTTTCTCTCGCCAAACTCCAAGTTGCAACCCAAAACTGCTTCTCCTTAGTTGAAAAATGGTTCTCAGAACTAAAGCTCCTACTAAACCCAACCAAAACTAAATTACTTCTATTTTTCCCCACACTAAATACCCCCCAAGGAAAAAAATCACCTAATACTAACACCCCAACTTTCATGTGTCTTCCAACAATGGCATCATAATCAAACCCGTCTCCCACACCAAACTTCTAGGGGTGACCATAGATAACAAACTTAAATTTGATACACATGTCAGTCTGACCATTAAGTCTGTAAACAAAAAACTTGGGTCTATGTATAGAATAAAAACTTTCTTAACTCTGCACACCAAACTAACTATTGCTAGGACCCACCTTCTTTCCACACTCCTCTATGCCTCCCCTGTATTCTCCTTCCTCAACAAGAAGGAACTCAACAAACTATCTACTACCTATAACCACATAGCCAGATTCATAACAGGGATGCCCTATCGGACCCATCACTGCCAAAATCTAAGGACCCTGGAATGGTTAGAACTCTCCAACGCTCTCAAACTCAACCAACTCACTGAGGCATTTAAAATAATCAACCATCCAGAAAAAAAACCCTCACTGAACAAAATACTTACCCCTTACTCCAACCTTACATCCCTTAGGTCATCCAAAAGCCTACTAGTTCAAACCATTAAATCTAACAACTTGGGAGGCGAAGCACTCTATGCCAATTCCATTGGCAAACCCTGGAATGCCCTGCCAAATAACCTAAGACACATGACCTCTCTTCACCAATTCAAAAAACACCTCAAAGACCTACTCAAGTCCCAATGGCTATGCCCTTGCTCTAATCCGGACTAATAGTAAAACTCTCCTGGCCCACTAAAGTCCCTACCTAACCCACAACCTTAAGGTTTCATATTGTAGCCATGTTAGACTAATCTAATGTCAGTTCCTTCTAAGTATTGTACTTCTTTTAGCCAATTGTATAACCTCTGTGTCTGATTTCTCTTTTAATGTAATAATTTTTACTCTCTCTTCTGATGTTTCTGTTTAACTACCTCTGTTCTTGTGGAGCTTTTCTCCCCGGACCTCTACTGAAAATGGACATGTATCCAGCTAGACTAGCCCGGTCAACAAATGTAAAATAAAATAAAATAAAAAAATATAGTTAAAATGACAATACATCACTTTGCCATTACTGCTTTACCCCGAGTTATGTTTTAGACATAAGTATGTTGTGGCTTAGAGATGCAACTGTGTACCATCGTTTATCGGGTTTGGGTATCTGGTGATTCATCTGAATACCCTGTGTTTTGACTGTGATTATAGATGTGTCTTGGCAACAGTCCGTATGATTTTGCAACTAGATGCTGAGAACACTGGAAGAGGGAACAGATGGTAATGCATAAAAGCAATAATGTGATTTGTCTGCTTAGATGGTTTCCGTAATACTTTATGCTTTGTTTGAGCAGTATGAGGTCAGGATTGGTACTGTGGTTGTTGGGTGGCTGAGGGCTTTGCTATTATGTTTATGCATTTGCTAGTTGTGGTCTAAGATGACTGCTAGTGTTTTCCTTCTGATTTGCGGTTGTCTGGATTCCAGACTACTTCCCCTTGTTTAACTGCCTATTTATTTGAATGGGTAAAAAAGGGAGGAAAGGTTCGCACAGCTGGGAGGGAGAAGTGAAGCTTTACAATAATTAAGACTCACGAGCGCTTAACTCTGCTTCGCTCATATCCTGAGCTGCATTTTTCACTTCAGCTAGGTTCCTATGACAACAGGAAACACTGACGTCATTACCAAACAGCTCTGCGAGGCTTTGATACACTCTTGCAAACACTGAATTAGCTGTATGACTGAGCTTACTTTTTTTTTATTGAAATGTATATCAAGATCTGCCTGTATAGTTAATAACTTTTTGCTTTACATAAGAGAATTGCAGTATAATACCCAACACGCTGATGTAATTAATTGAATGAGAGCAGTTGTTTTGACTGGACTTAGTAAATGATTTCTCATTAGCAGGCAATCTAGTTATGTTCCGTTAGTAGACGGATTAATGGACTAATTAAGTAGGTAGTGCTTATACCTTTATATAACCTCCCACACCAGATTCATTTCTCTTTAACTATTTTTTAATTTACATCTAGTTCTGACTGTAACTGCAATATCCGCCTCCCTTTGTTGCAAAATTACAGTCTCACTCTTCACACCTTACTAACGTGTGTTAACTCTAACCTTTATTATTCCTCAGACCATAAACCTAGTCCTATATCTTATTTTACAAAAACTCTTTTCTTAACACTGTTGTTATTCAGACAAATTTTGCCTTAATGGGGTGAGAGCTTTTGTTCACAGATCACAAGGGGAAACTATAGATTTCCATTTGTGATCTTCTGTTCTTTCTTTGTCTCAGTTTTTCTGTAAGTTTCAGTCTTAATTTATTCTGCTGTGAGTCATTCTTTCTGACTGTGTGGGCGAAATATTAAAAGAGCATACACTGTTGAACTTTGAACAATAAAATGTTAAGCAACAGTGGGATTTGAGTGGCAGTAGGAAGTTAGTAACCTAAGGTAATCTATATTTAACTGTTGATGGTCAAGACTAATGTGGAACAGTACATCATAGATCATACTGCCAAAATGTCGCAAGAACAAGTCTGGTATCCCTTTCATCCGGAAGAAAATAAGAAATCAGCATTTACAAGAGATCTATTTTTATGTATTTAACGGAATGTGTATAGGAGGATGCACATGCTTTTTGTACATAGTATACTTTTATCAGCAGGTGTGATTGCAAACAACTTTTAGCTCATGGTTATATATAGTATTTATGGGCAAGTTTAACAACAAAGTTGGTTAAAGAAATATGTTTGTGTTGTTACTCTAATGTAATTGGTTGAGTATATAATAACTCAAGGTATTTGTGTAGATTGATTTATTCTAGCAACCTGTCTGAACAATGTTGTTCTATATGACAATATTTTAGATTAAACACACTTTTTCACATGACTAATACCATTAATGTTGCATCACAAGTAACACAATCATTTCTATTAAGGAGAATATTTTAAGAAATATGATAAACATCACTTGTTTACATCATATATGTTTTAAATGTTAAGTAGTTACAGTTACAACTAATGCTACTATCATATTTATGAACAAAAGGGCATTATAGTGTTATTAAACTATGACAAAACTTTTAAAAAATTAAAAAAGGAAAGAAATATATACGTTCAGTTCTTATATTCCCTTTATTTTTTTTCAAATATGATTTTTATTAGAATTTTCGCAAAATTACATTGTCCACAGTGAAATATTACATCACAAATTAGAATATGAACCAATTAGTAATTACATAAAAAATTTCAAGAGTGGAAAGCTTTAAAGGAACAAGGCATGCATGCAATCTGACTCTGTTGTTTTAAGTAAAAGTATGAGCAAGCCTTGCAAAACTAAAAATATGCGTTATATTACATATAGTTTGTCAGAAAACAAATAAACTTTTTGGTCATTATAATTGACATTTTAATAATGAACAACGTTGTTAAGTCAGTAAAAATGGGTTTATATTAGTACATCGAAGTATTACTACTTTGAATGTACTAATATCAAACGCTTTGCATTGAAAGCTGGAAATAGCGAAGCTGCAGAATAACGAATACTTTCCTAGGGAAAGTATTCGGTGGGCCATTTCTGCAGCATCGCTATTTCCTCGACTATGGAGCGAAGGTTATGGACCGGGTTAAGGTAAGTGTGCGAATGAAGGTGAGTGTGCGATAGGGACTTTAGGGTTAGGGAGCGGGTAAGGTGAGTGTGCAATAGGAACTTTAAGGTTAGGGAGCGGGTAAGGTGAGTGTGTGATAGGGACTTTAGGGTTAAGGAGCGGGTAAGGTGAGTGTGAGGTAGTTACGGACCTTAGGGTTAGGGTTGGGTTAAGGTAAGTGGATAGCTAGTAGTGTATTTATGGTTTAGTGTAGGGTTTTGTGAAATGTATGTGCGTGGATTATGTATTTTGGTGTGCTTGTGTTGTGTGTATGTTTGTTGAAACAGCAATTTTTTTCCCTAAGAAAAAAAATTCCTGTTCTGAGTGTTCGATGTTGTGGTGTTTCGAGTGAAATGGATCAAGATTAGAACATCTGATGTAGTAATACTTCGATGTTCTAATATAGACCCAGTAAAAATTATTATACACATATGGATTGAGCCTTATAGGCAACTATTTACAACTATGTACACTGGGTTGTCACTTATGCAGGCAGTTATAGGAAGTCCAAAGATTGGTGGTTTTTCATGTTGTAATATTATATAGATACCAATATGGTGAAAGGCATTTTGATAATCCATGTATATGTTACAATCATCTTTTAGCAAGGATTTAATTTAGATTTTATACTAACTTTATGAAGAAAAAAATTATTACTTATAAGATTTAATGAAGAAAAATAGAGTAGTTTTCTAACTAACATACTGAGAATCTTACTGAGGACCTCTAAAAGTCTTTTCCAGTAGTTCTAGAAGTATATCAGTTTCTTACCACTAACTGTTTTTATTTTGTTTGCTAGGACATATTTGATTGCCAAGGCTCTAAACTCTATTGAAGATACTTTGGATCCATCTAGCCAGTTTAATGCTATATACGATTTCAGTATGGCACACAGTGTGACCACAATGTGTTTGGTCTCGAATGTGTATGAGTTCGGAAAAATGTTTAAAATTGCCATTTCCCATGAGAGGGTGCATTTCATGTAACCTGATTTCTCCAATTTTGCCTTTAAAGAGCACCATAGTTTGTAGATGTTTTTACAAGACCAAAACACGTGTAGAGTGTCTGCTACTAAATTTGTATATGTGGGACACAGGGTAGATATGTTGGGATTTATTTTGCTCAGAAAGAGTGGTGTGTGGTAGGCATTGTTTTTGATCATAAGTTGTGTAGATTAATTTTTTAAATGGAATTAATTTTGTTATGTCAATTGCTGCTAGTTTTTGCTCAATGGTTAATTTATTGTTATGACTCAACCAGTATTTGGAATAAAGAATAAAATCCTGGTGTTTAATTTGAGTAATTAGTTTATAGGTATTGGATACCATTTTAATTTTCAATGTAAGGAGAGATGTGATGTTATGAAATATTTGGAGTTCATTTGGGTCTGTACTGATTTTTATTGTTATCTGAGTTACTAGGTATAAAATTTGTTTGATAATTATGCAATATTTTTATTTGCTGCTAGGGAGTCCATGGCAGATGTCAGTGGTAGATCTTTGATTTGGTAGAAGTCCCAGACTGTACATTTTTTATTATTGGATAATTGTCTAAGTTTATCATATTATTGTTAAGTCTGATATTAGTGTTTAAGTGTATTGGTTGAGCCATTGTTAATACAGTCTTTAGATTTAAGGAGCTTATGAGTTTTTGAAAACATGCCACATTATTAATTAAGGATGCATGGATTTTTAGGTCTTTCAAAATTTTGCCATTAAGGAAGGGTAACACCTTTGGGTTTATATTAGAGGCTTTAAGATTTTGGTAATAAATTTTTATCCAAAGAGGGCACCATGATGTAGCTGAAGTTTCATACTTAGCTAATCTTATAATACGACTGGCTCTGATAATAAGATAGTATGTCTGAAAATCAGGAAGATTCAGACCACCCTTCTCTTTTGGGTAGAATTAATTTTGAATAGCTAATCCTAGTATTCTTAGAGTGCCATATGGATTTACCTATTGTTGTTGACAATTTAGAAAAGAAAGTGTTTGGAATTCTTTGATTAGTGGCATTAAGATGATAAAGTATTTTAGGGAAAATGTTCATTTTTATAACTGCTGTCCTTGAAAGTAAAGAACGGTTTAAGTTTTTCCATCTGCCCATATCTTCAATAGCCTTTGACCAAGCCTTATTTAGGTTTTTCTTTATTTTATCTTTATGAGGATGAGTATATGAGATGCCTAGGTATCTGAGTGAATAATCTACCCTAATTTTTGTTTCTGAGAAGACAAATTCTTTGTGATTCTTGGGTTTAGCAGGAATATTTTTGATGTACTTGGGTTTATGGCAAAGTTTGAGACTGCAGAGAACTTGTCAATAGAATTTAATATATTTTCTAGATCTGTGGAGAGAAATTCAAAGTAGATGTTTAGATCATCTGCAAACGCAGTATATTTAACTTGGATTTTGGAAATGTAGACGGGGTGGTTGAATGTTTTCTGGCTTAATTTTAAAAGGAGGGCCTCTAAGTAGAGGATAAATAGATATGGAGAGAGTGGGCAACCTTGCCTTGTTCCATTGACTATTGGGAAGGGATTTGAATTCATTTTGTTTATGCATAATGTAGTAGTGGCTTTGTCATAAAGCACCCTAACTATGTTTATAAATTCTTCAGGGAGGGCAAATTGTTTTAAAACCTTGTAAAGAAAATTTAGGTTGACTCTGTCGAAGGCCTTATGTGCATCGACTGAGAGAGCATATTTGGGAGAATTATCCTTTGCTGTCATGTTTATTATTGCTTCTACTGTTAATGTATTGTCCCAAACCTGTCTATTACTCATGAATACTAACTGTTCATTCAATAATATGTGAGGGCTTATATTCCCTTTATAAACTATTCTCCATATATTAGTTTAGCTTATGGAGCTCAAAGAGCTTTTATGTCTGTTAAAAGTATGAGTGGTAATCTAATAGACTTATTTTTATCTATTAGATTAGGAATGATTTTCATTCCATGTTTAGAGTGGAATTCAGTTACACCATTTGTTATGTTTATCTTTACATTATCTAAAAAATCTTTTCTTTTTAAGCCTGACCAAAACAGTATTTTATTGATATTTATGATATAGAAAAATCTGACAAATTCTCTTAAATACTTATACATAAAAAATATATATTGTTTGCTGTTATCAGAGGAATATGTTGAATAGTAAAAAAAAGACTCATCCTTTTGACAAATAAACTGATATGAATTTAACCTTATTATCCTTGAATATCAATGGTTTAAATAATCCAACTAAAAGATATAATTTGTTGAAATACTTAAAGCACAAGTAGTTTTTCTTCAAGAGACCCATTTAAAAGCAATCATGGAATCCTAATGATTATTTAATCTTAGCTCAGTCTACCCACAAGACAAAGACTAAAGGTGTAACAATCTTATGGAAAAATAATATTATAATGCCAGAAACCATCTTTAAATATGAAGACAAGAAAGGTCTTATGGCTATGGTAGTAGTCAAATTTAAAAACAGAATATGGACATTTGTAAACCTATACTGGTTCCCTGGTATCAGAGCAGGAACAATCATAAAACGCTTAGATTTCATCTCTAATAATCATAAGGGTAATCTAATAATAGGCATAGATTTCAACTGCATTCTAGAGTCATCTGAAACCACTAATAAGTGACCCCTTAGGGCTTCATCCATCTCCAAATCTTTAAAAAATGGATTGATTAATTTCATTTACTAGACACATTTAATTTGGAAGACGATAATATTGTTTTCTGATCGAGAACACAGACACAGCACTCAAACTAGAACAGACAAAATAGTAATTGTCCAAGGCCTGCATTTAAAAGTCACTAACTTCTCAATTCATGCCCCTTTTCAGATCATGATTCTTTGATTATAAAAATCCAAACTGACTTCAAATCTTTAATCTTATCATCTAGAATTCCATCATATATAATAAAAATTTAAAAATTTAAACCTTGGCTGTTATCAGAATTACAGTTTTTTTCTAGATACTAATTATACAACATAAATCAATAAAATAATGATATGGGACTCATTAAAAGCCTATATATTTGGTAAAACTCGTACTTGGTACAAAAATAAAATAAAAGAATGGGATAAAGAATTATTACTGCAAAATCCAAACTCATGTCAATTAAAAATGAAAAAAAGCAAGACTCCCCACAAATCAGAAAGAAAATAGACAAGTTAAATAATAAATATAATGAAATATTAACATATAAAACTAGTTTACATTAGAAAAGTTAAAAGTAAACTCCTTAGCCACCTCTCCCAAATATCAACATAACTTATCCACAAGAATCAAAATACAAGCCAAATCCAATAATATTAACAACATTTATCATGAAACGAAAGGAAAAAAAGTATTGGATATAGGAGATGTTCTTGATGCATTCAGATATCAATACATGGAGCACTTTAAAAAAGAGAATTCCCATATTGACCAACTAAACATGGTTATTAATTTTATTAATATTAAAAAGATATAAGAATAATTAAAATCAGACTTACAAAAGCCTACATCCTATAGGGAAGTTATTGATAAAATTAAAGAAGGCAAGACTAACAAAGCATCAGGAATAGATGGTATCATTATGGAATTATATAAATGTTTTCCCCCACGATAACCTCCCTACTCCATAGAACTTTAATAGAAGTTCAAACAAATGCAATAATTCCACCCTCTTGGAAACACTCTTTAATTACTCCTATTCTAAAAGAGGATAAAACATCAAATATATGCACCTCATATAGACCCATATCACAACTGAATAATGATTACAAGATATTCATGTCACTTTTAGCTAACAGAATTAAAATACCCTTATCTAAAACAATCAACAATGACCAAACAGGATTTATATTCAATAGACACATACACACGATAATATCAAGAGGATACTTACTCTTATAGATTATGTAAATAAAGAAAATAAAAAGATACTTATAGAAGGTTTAGACATAGAGAAAGCTTTTGACTCTCTAAATTGGGATTATCATTTAGAAAACTATCACTATTTGACTCCCCCCCCCCCCGTTTCATTCACTTACTAGAAAACATATATATATAAACAATTTAGCCTATGTTAAATTAGGTCCATTCACATCAGAATCTATTCATATAACAAAAGGCACTAAACAAGGCTGCCCTATCTCGAACATTCTTTTTGCTCTAGCCATTGAAGTATTTGCAGAAACAATACGCAATAACCTAAAAATAAAAGGGGTGGATGTTCGCAATCAATATAATTCTAAAATAATGCTTTTTGCCGATGACATATTATTAACCTTAATTAATTGTAATGAGTCTTTGGAGGAGTTAGAAGTAGTGATTCAGAAATTTTACTTGATCTCAGGTCTTCACTTCAATAAGTCAAAATCTAAATTTTTATTCTTAAACAAAAAGAAAGAAGTACAGGTTACAGAAAACCATATTATAGGGAAACAAGAATCCATTCTAAAGTACTTAGGAACAGTCTTATGTAAAGATCCAAATGAGATAACATCAGTAAACTATAACAATATCATTAACGCGATGAAAATTTGTATTGATAGATGAAAAAATTGGAAGCAGTAAGAGTGCAAGGTGTGTTGCTCAACTGTGTTGTGCAATAGATTACTTGATGGTGCTGATTCTGAAGGAACTGTTCCTGGGATTTATTAAGCTCCATGCAGGAATAGTACTATTCCTGCACATAGTGGTTCATGGCCATGTATAACAGCAGCCCACCTTGCATATTAATGAAGGCTCACTGCTGTTTTCTACATGGACTTGATCTGTGTATGAGTGCAGGGGCATGTCCGAGCATTGCTCGCAGAGTACACACACCCCCTGCACTCTAGAATTGCCATACGGCAATTATAAAGCAACTAACAGTGTCATCGGACACTGTTATCACAAGATAACAGTGTCCATGGACAAAATACAGAAGCACAGCCCCCCACACCATACCTCTCAAATGCTCAGATTTTTGCAATATCCAGAGTTTTCCCTTATATGTTTGGCCTCCGCTCATAAAATTTCCTCTTGTCTGGCAAATCATTGGGATGATCTAAGGATTCAAGTCACTAAATAGTGGCATACATTAGAGTTTCATTACCCATATCCTCCAAAACAAATATATGGTAACACAAATACATGTATTCTAGCAGCTGTTAAGTTTATGAGTAATGTTACACATTTATTTTTTTTTTCCATCCTCAATAAAGTTTAAGTGTAGCTGAGTGGGTGTGTGCATCGCACAGCTATGCATAGCATAGTTTAAACATTGGAAGGAGCTAAATAGAGCTATACAGCTAAAATTGCTGACAACCAAACAAAACGAGAAAATGAACTGCAGACCTGCTAGCGAAGAAACCAAGTAAACCAGAAGTCAAATATTTAGCGCTTTCATCCACTATTTAATATGTGAACTTCCTCAGAAACATTTTCAAATGATTTCCAGTTCCTTAAATAACTTACTAAACAGGAAATGACATCATGACCATCAAACTGAAAAAATAACAAATATGATTTTCTACAATGAATAATGAAGTATTGTCATAATAATAACAAATAAAAAAAAAAATATATATATACAAATAAATATACACATGTATATGTATAAATGCATAAATACAATCATAAAAATACAATGTAAATTCATACTGTATAATTGAGATGATAATCAAATTAAGCATATAAAATACATGTCCAAAAACCTCTCCCATATTGACACAACAATCACATACATATGCACACACACACACACACACACACACACACACACACACACACACACATATATATATATATATATATATATATATATATATATATATATATATATACGTATATACATATACACACACAACCACACACATTCACACACACCCACATGCACACACACACACACAAACATCACACACAAACACACACACACACACACACACACACACACACACACACACACACGCACACACACACATAAAAACAAACAAAACCCCCATATAAGCACAAGTGTCTCATACAGTATAGCCAGAAAAGAAATAATGTAATGAAAACACATAGGGGGATGTCATGGAATGGGAAACATACATATCATAAGATGTCATTAAGAAGGAATCAACCCCACAATCTTGATAGTCCATAAAATGAAAGCTAAGCAAAGCTAAATTGTGCTCAGCTATGTTTAGCCAGAGTAAGCATTGCTCAAATTTGTATGCTTAGCAATAATTAGCATAGTTAAGCAGATTTGCCTGTCACTTAGCTCAGCTCAGCATATTCAAAATCATTCAATCATGGCAAAGGATGGGAAATCAGCCCTATTTAGACCTCGTAGGTGGGAATACAGCCCATAACCAGTTGCAGCCGATCACTGCAGGCATCATGCCAAGGGTTGGAGAAAGAATGCACTTTTGGGCACAGTTCTGGGGCATTCAAGAGTCCAAGGTCATGGTTGGACTCCTTGTAAAATGCCATGAAGAGAGACTGCTGCAGGACCAGTACCAGGGCTCACAGTACAAAGCAGAGGCCTAGGATTGTCTCGCACGTGATCTCATCAGTGCTACTGGCATCCCTCGGACTGGTGAGCAGGTACAGCACCACTATGCTGACCTCAGGCATCAGAAGAGGGACCTCTTAGACCAGTGGATCCAAGATGTTCGAGTATGGGATGTCCCAGCAGTGTGTAAGTATCAGTATCGATAAGTGTGTATCAAGGTCCAGCCTAAGTATGAAATGGCTAGGTATGCATAAATGTTTCTCTATATCCTGTACAGCTGCAGATGAGAGGGCTGCAAACCTGGATGCACATGCCAGCAAGCTGTCAAGGCTGTGTTGCGAGGCTGGTGAGTACAAATCTAGCTTACAGTAGTCAGGGCAAATAGAAAGGAGTAGAATGTCACCTGCCAGTAGTTGGAAATGTGTACTGCTTGGACTGAATAAATGAAATATTAGCAGAGTAATAGTGATGTACAGGATATATATCAATAAAAGCATCAGTACCTATCAATAAAACACAAACCCCAGACTGTTGTGTTTACTTTGGTATGTGATAGTATAAAGCGAAATGTGTACAGGTTCATCAGAGCAACTATTGCTCTGACATCATTAATTAATTGAGGTTCATCTGACAAAGATTGTGGAGTTGTAAAACAGATTAACTATAAGAAATGTTCCATGCACCAAGATTTGATCCCTGAATATTTCTGTTGTGTTAACCATTTGTTTGCCATACTGTAATTTGACAAAGTATGAATACACAGTTATAAGAACTATCTGGCATGCATGAATGTCAGAATTATAAGGCAGATAGTCCAACCAAGAGAGTATTAGGCAAAAAACAGTAAAACAAAACAAAACAAAAAAGTGACAGTTTCTCAATAGCTCATTGTGATGAAACACAGCTTGTTGTACCATTTGCAGAAACAGGCACGGTTCGAATCTCAGGAGTGGTATTAAACTGTATGCAAAACCGCACCCAAGAATCTGTGTAGAAACAGTTAAGTATTATTAACAGAAATTTCCTCCACAGGTCTGCCAGGTAAGAAAATGTAGAAATCAGCTGTAAGTAGGCTGTAATTATACACTTGTGTACAACTCCCACTGTCCAACCCTAAGGCTGCATATGACAGCAAGATAAGTACATACAGCAAGTAGTCCCCACCAAGAAATGTCCCTCAAGTGTCACGCTGTCATGGCTAGCAGTCAGTGCTGCCAACACCATGCTTACCGATATAAACCAAGGTGGACTATAGCAGTAGCACACACATGCACACAGTATGGGTGCACATATGTAACCTTGACTTTGTGAATCTGTGTAGAAACAGTCAGGTAGTGTTAGACATTTCGAACAACAGCAAGATAAAACCAAGTTGCTACACCGCAAATAGAGACAACAAGGCCAGTGTAAGATAAGGTTCTGTATTTATTCTCTCTCTAGTGCCTCGGCCACAGTAAGCCTTCAAGGAGTAACACATAACACAGACAAAAGTATTTATATAGCATCAGCTATTAACACTAATCAAACAAATAAATCATTAAAGATAATTAAAATACAATTCAAACAAATTTAAAGCGCTTTTGGACAAATCAAATAACACTTCTCCAGCAACAATCTGTATTCAAGCCCCTAGGAATTAGAGTTTCATACTTCAAAAAAAAATAGTTTCTTTTTTTAACAGTGCATTTTTAATCAAATTCTCATTTAGTTCACCTATAAAAACCTGTTCTAAAATAGTTGCTGTTAAACTATCACATTTACCATCATGACATTCATAAAAATGCTGAGCTAAGGGACTCTCTAATTTTTTTACCCTAATATCCCTCAGATGTTCTAATAGTCTCATCTTAAACATTCTTTTCGTTTGGCCAATATAAAACTTATTACAGCCACATCTAATAGCATATATCACTCGCTCAGTTCTACAACTATACTGGCCATTAGATCTATACTCAATATTATTTATGTAAGGGAAAAAATTAATTATATAAGGGCAAACACTACATTTCCCACATGATAACATCCCTCTACTCTTAATTTGATAGTGCAATTTTTCAAGAATATGTGAATCTGTGTAGAAACAGGTATTATTAACAGAAATTTCCTCCACAGGTCTGCCAGGTAAGAAAATGTAGAAATCAGCTGTAAGTAGGCTGTAATTATACACTTGTGTACAACACCCACTGTCCAACCCCAAGGCTGCATATGACAGCAAGATAAGTACATACAGCAAGTAGTCCCCACCAAGAAATGTCCCTTAAGTGTCACGCTGTCACGGCTAGCAGTCAGTGCTGCCAACACCATGCTTACCGATATAAACCAAGGTGGACTATAGCAGTAGCACACACACTCACACAGTATGGGTGCACATATGTAACCTTGACTTTGTGAATCTGTGTAGAAACAGTCAGGTAGTGTTAGACATTTCCTCCACAGGTCTGCCAGGTAAGAAAACATAGAAAGTAGCTGTAAGAAGGCTGTAATTATACAATGTGTACAAAACTACCACTGCCCAAACCAAGGCCATAGGTCAATGTAAAGTGAGGTAACACCCGCAAAGTAATGAGTAGAGCAATGATCATTAAAGTTGTGAGCAATTGAAGCCTATACAGTTGTTAATTGACATCTCTCTCTCTCTCTCCCCCACCCTATTTGCATCAGTAATCTAAATACATAAATCAACGGATATGTTTTTCACCACACCTTCTGTTGGGACGTGTTCTATTGTTATATAAATATTTAAACATTTGATTATTAATGTTCACATACTATCATTGGTGGCCTGTGGCTATCAGTGTAACCAGCATGTTGTTATAATGCCCACTGTGGTTCCATATATGCATGTGTTTTGTTTGCTATGCAACTGCTTCAAATATGTTGTTTTGGGTTAATGAGAACACCTATGCATGCTGTTATAACTAATCCTGGAATGTGTTGTTCATGGCTAACCAACATATGTTGTAAAACCTGAACACCATAGCACTTCTGAGAAGGCCGATCCCAGCAGATCTGCCTGTCCCACCTCAACTGACCATGGTACTGGGCTCCAGCATGTCTGGGACCCAACCTAGGTCGTCCTCACCTGCTGGTCCTGCACCACCTTTGGATGGAACTGCCTCAGGGGATGGGGCTCATGCCCCCGGGAGTGGGCACGGATAGGACACTGTCACCTGAAGTCAACTCCAGAATTTGGTGCATAGCGAGCACCAAAAGGAATTTGGAGATCTGCTACACCAGCTTGAGGGATGTGTAGTGCATCTTGAGGGTCAGCCTAGCTCACCTGCTCAGCTCCCAGCACAGTCAAAGTTGGGGCTATGAAGGTGCAGTGGTGACTGCCCATGGTTGGGGACTTCAGTCCCACTATATTCAATTGGGGGCTTGTGTGTGTCCAATTCCCAACCACCTTCCCAGTCCTAGGTGTTTACCCCCCACATATGTCGTATACCTCCCCTGTCTGCTGTCCTGTCTGTCTTGTCTGTCTTCCTTCCCAATTTACCTCTCCAAATATACCTACTACCCTTCTCCAACATCCTCACTTCAAAAAAAGGGCAATATGTCCCCCCCCAAAAAAGTCACCCCATTCATAGCTGTTCATTTTGCATATGTGTCCACTGGAGACATATAATCTGGTCTATATGGCTTAACAACACATTACTGTTGTCCTCACCCCTCTCTCAGGGGTTTGAGTGTCCAAATTCACCTCCAAATTCTGTACAAATGCACAGCTGTTGCTGTATCAGAAATGGACAGCTATGGACCCCCCTACACCTGTCCTGCACATCCCTAGCTATCTTTCATATTGTTTTCCCTCTGTGTACCCCTTTTTTACCACTATCACCCCTTTTTTCTTTTCACTTAATTAGTGCGGGGGTAAGCGGGACTAACAGCATTTGCACAATGCTAAGTGAAGCCTACACAGATTAAGCAGTTTCCCATTTAACCATGTGTTGACATTGCTTAACATTGTACAAACCCATGGCTTAAAACTGCCTTAATCACCCGGTCTCCAGCAGCCACTGTTCTGTCCAGCAACAAAATAATCAGTGCTGCTAAGTCTTGAACCCAGGACCCTGTACACCACACTCAGATCACTTTACCACTACCTCATCTGAGATGTAACATTGAATGCTGTTTTTTCAAATATATCATCCAGTACAGGTATAGAATAGCAGGGAACAAACATTGTGGAATCAGTCATGTTTAGTATATATAAATATAACACATATAGATGTGTATCGTAACAGATAAATATTAATAAGTATATGCATCAGAAATATGAAGCTATGCATATAAAACAAATATGTATAGAAAATATACATATATATTGTTATATAAACATGTGTATTGATATAAAAAAAGGAATATATATATATATATATATATATATATATATATAAATATATATATATATATCTGTGTGTGTATGAGTGTGTGTATATATATATATATATATATATATATATATATATATATATATATATATGTACTTATATGACATCCAGTGCAGCCATACCTCAGAACCATACTTATCAACCTCTTAGTGCAGGAGTAATGTACAAAGGTTGTAGAAATGGTGGGGAGTGTGCCACATATAAGGAGATAATCAGAATATTGCTGTCATGACTGAACAATTGTACAGCAACACAGTGTGTAGCAGCAGAACCTTCAGAAGGATATGAGGATGGAAGGTCACATGTACGTCATTATTCACTGACATAAATTATTGGATCATAACAGTTATTTCCCAGACAAATACAAATAAACTGTGGAACAGAACCAAAGTATGGGCCAAACACCTGGACAGTCTAAAAACAGCCTGGCAGTGGGGAGGTATGCTCAGAACCCTTTAGTGCAATGAATCTGGACCAAGCCAGACAAAGTGGGGCGACAAAGGCATGACAATAGAAACATATCCAAATGAAGTGAGTAGATAAGCTGAGAAAGTTGTTGTACTAACACTGATACTGCTAATATATATTGATGGACATATCTCAAGTTTGTGACTCAAGTACTCCTTATTATGTAGTGACCCCAGTCCTCACATCATCCCACTGATGTGTCTAGAATACACAACAGTGATGGGGACCAGACCAAAAGTATTGGCCACACAACTGTACATCCTATGAATATATGGACATAACAAAACAGTAGGGAAACTTCACTGAGCTTCCAAGCACTATACACACTACAAGCAGACTGACATAACACTACCCAGGTCCAGCCCTGGTTCTCTACACATGCATTTGAAAAGATAACCTACACTACAGGAATATTAGTGTCTACTGATGGCATTCCACAGAGTCCCCGACCAGATCAGCATGCACAGTCAGATAGAAAGGGTCCATGCCACACACATGTAGCCCCCACCTTACACAACCCAAAGAACATATACACACTATACTTCTACACAATCCTGACAGTTTGTTAACAATGGCCAGAGATACACAGACACAAGCAAATAAGATCACAGGTGAGGTACCTTACAGCTGTGTTTGAGTGTAAATCCACCAAAGTTCGAGTACTACAACAGGCAATCACATTTTACATGGAAAAGCAGTGTTAAAAGTACTATTTTAATAGTAAAATGTGTGGTAAAGTATTTCTGTCTCCATGTTAGTGTAGCTGGTGTACAATGAAAGTGTGAGTGCATATAACGTGAAACCGTCCATGCATACACAAGTGTCCCATGCAGTATAATCACACTCCTTGCTACTGTAATGACAGCACATATTGGCATGTTATGTAAAGAAAATCATATATACACTTGCCCAGAAACAAAATAAACAGGCCTTGCACCCAGGAACCTGTACACAGTAGTCACAGCACTTGACTACTATGCCATCTGAGCTGCAGGATTTTATGATGTTTCTTCACACATATCATGCAGTACAGCCAGTTTACCATTGGGAATGAACACTATGGAATCAGTAATGATTCAAATGATACATATACATATATATATATATATATATATATATATATATATATATATAGAGAGGGGGAGAGAGAAATAGATATACATTATTTGTCAATAACTTGCAGTGCTGTCATGCCCCAGAACACCTCATTACAAGTCTAGACCAAGCTAGATGAAGTGGGGGGGGGGATCTATGGACATAGAAACACATTGGTAATGATACAAATGCACCAATGCCACTGACATCTACTGCCCCCCTACATAGTACAACTAATAAGTACACAGTATGCTGGTAAAAATCAGGATAGGCCATACACAATGGCCAGACATACACCGCACTTTCAGTAATATAACTGAAATGACTGAAGATAGTAAAATAAAAAATAAAAAAACAGACAGTAATCCACACAATTGTTTTAATGTGTTTTACCTTTAAACAACTTCATTACATTACAAAACATACTTGTCTTAAATACAAGAAGCAATTAACACTTAATTACATATTTAAGTAAATAGCCTCCAATTACACTCCTCAGTTAACCCCAGAGGGGATAAAGTAGCAAATGTTACAATGTCAATTGATGCTTTACATAACAATGCTTCTAAGTGTTCTATCAAACTGAAAAACAGACCTTTTCCATAAAAGTACTTTGTAACTCACTACCATCTCCATGGTGAAATGTATGAAAATTTACAGCTATATACCTGTTGTCCTTCTAAATAGTAATATCTCTCACATATTCTAACAGCCTAATATTAAAACATGTCTCACTGTTCCGCACACCAACCTTTTGCCTGCACAGGGTCCACATATTGTCCAGCCTTTGCATTCATAAGTATGGCCCCTACCCCACAACATGTGTGAGATTTCACATTAATGGGATGATAGCAGGAATGACAGCACTAAATAATGATAGACCATACTATCAACCTCTTACTGCATGACACCTGGACAAAGCCTGGCATATAAGTGGAGGACAGAGGCCCAAACACAGGGCCATAGTTGAAATATTGCTGTTATACACTGAGAAAGTTGCTGGTGTTACAGGTTTGGTTGCAACATATCTTTTCTGAGGGGTATGGAGTCAGAAACACAAATGGATGTTGCCATTTACTGATAGCAATTAGCAGAGTATGCCACTGATTTGCCAAGGACAACACCTGTCTGGGGAACAGACCAAACATAACAGGCAAACTTCTGGCCATTATGGGGATAGCCCTACAGTTAAGAGCTATGCAGACACATAACGTTGTCAGACTGAAATCCATGCAGAACTAGCATATACACATAAACCCTGTAAAACTAGCAGTATTCAAACTATATAACAGCAATACTCACATTCTGTCCCTAATTCTGAAACCTTCTCCATTTAGTTGGCCTGTCTCCACAAGTCTTGCTGTAAGAGTCATTCCCACCTGCTGTCTGCAATACTCTGTAGCTCACACACCTCCAGGATGTCTTCCTCACAAGCAAGGTAAAGGGACAATGCCCACATGAAGTACTCAATTATAGGAATGTGTTGACATGCCATTGGCTATAGGAATAACACCACAGCTGTTCTGCATGCAATTAGAAAGTGTGGGACACCAATTGGTGCACAGGCCATCAGCTGCTCATGAGCATTACCTACAAAAGGCAAGCTGCTGCTTATGCAAAACAGATGTATATCCTACATCTGGGAAAGAGAGAGAGGGAGATTCAGACAGACAAACAGATAAACCAACCTTACTTGGAAAAAAGGTATGTCAAGCAAGTAAGCATGTAATGGAATGCAGTAGGGGGGTATGTAAGAAAGGGAAATAGGAAGTTCAACAAATATGCCTCAACAAGACTTGCTGCACTGATATATTGCTGATCACAACCTATGCCCATAGCATCTGGGTCTGTCTGAAGTGGCATAGAGCACAGCTCAGGCCCCTGAGTCACCCCAGAAAAGGACGGCTCACATATAAGTACTACTGGAGTGTGTGTGGAACAATACTGACTGTGACACTGCTAGGCCAGCTAGTGGGATGTCATACATATCCATATGTTAGCTGTGAATATGAGTATGATACACATGTTTGTCATGTAAATCTAAGAGAACTATATAGAACATGTGCATATTAAAGTACTGTTGCAGAACTGTGTGTTGAACTGCATGTGATATAGTGAATCCATGCCATTTAACTGTACAGTGTTCTGCTGGACAATAAGCACATTTGTGCCTGATATCTGTAGTCACATACACATGCAGTCGTGTTATGTCAGCCAAACCATTGGCAAGTCTGTGAGCAATGACATTGCAACATAATAGCCTAGTTATGACTGTTGGACATCATTCTTAGTATCACTGTGATGTCAAAGCCTACTGTGCAATCAACTTAATTATGTATGTTGCAGCTATATTAATGTAGTGTCAATATTGATGTGCATTTGCCACCCATGTATGTATGCCATTGTCCGGAAGTCCTGCTCTAACAGGTTGAGAGGCACATGTATATATGCGTATGTTCAGATAGAAGGCACAAAACAAATAACATGGGTTGCAAGCAGTCAGGTAAACAGGTTGTGCGTGTTGTACATGTATGCAATATCAGTTTCAGTGCATACAACAGACCTAAATGTATACAGCTACTGGTAGTTGCATTGCTCTGACACTGTTATGGGTACTAGAATAGACATGATTATCAGGTTGTAATCAGAGAAGTGTCCAACTGTGACATGACCCTCTGTCCATGCCTACTACCAACAGCTATATGAACACCTATATACAGTGGATATCCAAAGCATACATACCCCTACAAAAATGCCAGGTTTGTATGCTGTATGAAAATGAGACCACAGATAATCATTTCAAAATGTTTCCCACCTTTACTGTGACCCATAACCTGTACCATTGTATTTGAAAACAAAGAAATCTGGTAGGGGAGACAATGTAAACATAACATGAAGAATTCCCATGTAATTTTAGGGGAAGAAAATGCTCATTGTGGATATTTGTATACAAAGCTGTTTGTTTTTCCTTCACTGTGGTGGCTTTGATTCTATAGTTTTTGGCTTTTCGATTTTGGAGGTTTGGTCTGCGACACAGAGATGGAAACAGCAAGTACAGCTATAAACAGTGAAATGTACTATATGCTGGTCACATACACGTGCACACAAGTAGAGTAATACTTTGTTGATGCACCTCTTGCTATAATCACAGCATTCCATCTTCTTGGGTACACACAAGGCATCAATTAGGCTCTAATTGCCCACAAATAATGTTCAGCTGTCCTACTAGGATTTATTTGACATTCACCCAGTTGCCTGCTAAAGCAAAAGCCATGTTTTGCAGAGAGCTTACAAAGCATCAAAGGGATCTCAGCATGAAAAGTCATCAGTCAGGAGAAGAGTAGAAAAACAGTCACAATGCTGGATATACCACGGAATACAGTGCAGACAGTCATCAAACAGTGGGGAACATATGGGATAACAGTGACGCTCATAACAGCTGGATGTCCATCCAAAAGGGATGAAACAACAAGATGACAACTGGCCATGGAGGCTGATCGGGGACCTACAGCAACACTGAAGGAGCTGCAGGAATGTCTGGCAAGTCCTGGGTGGGTACCACATGTCAAAAATCTTCTGTATTCCCCATATGTCTGGCCTATGTTCCAGGGTAGCAAGATGGAAGCCTTTTCGTACACAGAAAAACTTCCAGGGTCAGACTAACATTGGCAAGCACTACATCAAATCTCCGAAAAGCATGTTGGAAAATGTGCCATGGCATGATGGGACCAGTGTTAAACCTTGGTATGTCTGGCCCACAATTAGAAAAGGTATGTCTGGCCCAAAACAACAATTTGCATCACGTAAAGAACACCATCCCCTCGGTGAAGCATGGTGGTGTCAGTATCATGCTTTGGGGTTGCTTTTCTTATGCTGGAACTTGACCTTTAGTTAAGGTGGCGGGAATTATGAACACTTCCAAATAACAATCATTTTTGTCCTAAAACCTATAGTTATCTGCTAGAAAGCTGAAGACTAAGAGGGATTTTACCTGTCAACATGGCAATGACCTCAAACATTCATCCCAGTCAAAAAAGGAGTGACATCACAAGATGTAAAGTACAGTTTTGGCATGTGCATGCCAGTGCCCAGACATACATCCAAGAGTACATCTGTGTGTTGACCTGAATAGGGCTGTGCACAAGTGATGCCCTCACAAATTGACACATTTGCAGCACTGCGGCAAGGAAGGTGGGTGATTATTGCCAAGTAAAGACTTGCCATGATGTTAGACTCCAACCCAAGATGAATGAATGCTGTAATCATCTCAACAGGTGATTACACCATGTATCAGTTTAATGGTGTGCACACTCATTCAGTTGGCTTATTGTACAGATCTTTATTTGCAGATGTGTTCACAGAACAGATTATTATGTTTTCAATTGAATTGTACAGGCTATAAGTCACATTAAAGGTGGAAATTGTTTTGAAATGAGTTATTGTGGTATCATATTTCAATTGCACAAATAGCAGGCATTGTAACAGGGGTGTGTACACTTTACATCCACTGTAGCTGTATAGACACAGCAGTACCTGAGCTGTAAAACCAGCCTCCACCAAGGTAGTGTAATCCCCTTTGGTGGACAGCATGAATACACAAACCACATAATAGGTTGCTATATTGGCTGTACAGGGACACATAGGTGCAGGCAACAACGTGGAAGCAAGTCTTCCTCTATCTGAGCAAGCATGTAAGTTCACAGGTGACTCCCTGTACAGCTGACTATGACTACAACTCAGACATATCCACACCACCAAGGCCAATCACAAGGGTGTCTCTGCACTGTACAGCTGACTATGACTACAACTCAGACATATCCACACCACCAAGGCCAATCACAAGGGTGTCTCTACACTGTACAGCTGACTATGGCTACAAGTCAGACATATCCACACCACCAAGGCCAATCACAAGGGTGTCTCTGCACTGTACAGCTGACTATGACTACAACTCAGACATTTCCACACCACCAAGGCCAATCACAAGGGAGTCTCCATATATGTTGTCAGTCTCAGAGGCAACAACACAATTCACCCTGTACTGGTGGTAAAGCACACCTCATACACACATGCCATGGCTACAGGCAACCTGCATCAGACAGGTTAGGAGGGAACATCACCACCCTATCCCCCCATTTGTATAGCGGGATATGCACATGAACTACACCCCTCCCCTCAGCAATGGTGAGCATGTACATATTACCTACTGATGGCAACAACAGCAAGTCTCCATGGGGCCTGATAACATCCCTGTCTTCCTCCTACATGAACTCAGGCATGTGCTCACAGCTCCATCACACACTATAGTCAAACACAGCCTTGCCACCATCCACATCCCATCCACATGGAAGATGGCCACTGTCATCCCTCTACACAGAAATGAATGGGGAATAGAGGATTATGCAATTAAGTGTCCATCATGGGGGTAATATGGCACATCAGGGCCAGGAGTGCAATGCAAGCTGATATTGTTGTGATAGATTAGAGGGTTAGGATGTAGTTGTGAGTGGTAGCAACTGATATCCACTGTTGATGTGCAATTTGATAACTGTATGACATCCTGTGATGTGGTCTCCTGTTTATGTCTTCCAGGTGCAATGCAAAGGCCAAGACTTCTCTGAGGCAGAAACAGCATGCATCAATGAAACTGTCACGCAACAGCATGCACTACTATTTAGCAGATGGCCCACAAGATCTGCGGGAGCGGACCATCCTGTGGAACACTCTTGTCCACAGGCTAAATGATGTCGGCTTGCATGGCAGAACATATGAGCAGGTTCGGCATCGCACCACTGACCTCATACGTCATGTCCAGTGAAGGGCTGCTGCCATAGCTAGGGACCACCTAGCTACAGGCGGGGGCCCAGCCATCCAGCCCACAATAACACCCACTGAGAAGCTACTTGACAACCTTGGGGCACCCACCCAAAGCATCCCACAGGAAGCTGAGGAAAGCATTGTGGAGGTGGGTTGCACCCACACAATGGACGAGGAGCATGCAGGTAAGGCCCCAGTGCACATTAGTAAAATACTGTTGCATATCTAGTTGTATCTGTATAGTATCTACATGCATATGTCAGATAAGATAGTAGGTGTTGATGGTGTATAGTAATGCACAGAAATGCACATCTATGGTGATGGGCAGCATATTTTGTAGTATTGGTGTTTGTACTGTTAATATGCAGAAATGCTGCTTCCACCCCGTACCAAGGCCACATGAGAGTCTGCTGACAGTACCACTATCCCACAACTATTTAAGTTCCTCGATTCAACAAGTGGGACGTAAGCCTGTAGCTGGTGAGTATGGAATTGTTTTGTCGTGGTTTGCCAATACCCTGTGCATGTTAAGGCCATGCTGTTTGTCATGTACACAAATATCACACTTAGTCATAATGCATGATGTGCATGTTCACTTTTGTTGCTGTTAACTGCAGTGCATCACAGTAGTCACCATGGGGACATATCTGAAGGATATATAACATGCCAATACCCCGTGCATGTTAAGGCCATGCTATTTGTCATGCACACAAATATCACACTTAGCCATAATGCATGATGTGCATGTTCAAATTTGTTGCTGTTAACTGCAGTTCATCACAGTGGTCACCATGGGGGCATTTCTGAAGGGTATATAACATTCCTGTAGCATACCTCACAACCTGTCAGTGCAAGATGTCGGGACAGAGACCAACAAAATGTGGGGACAAATGGGCTACAGTAGGGATATGTATGAAATATTAATTTTATACTGTGGATACAACAGTGTGCACTCCCCTATTAAGATGGCAAGAGTTTATGATATATATATATATATATATATATATATATATATATATATATATATATATATACACACACACACACAACAGACCACAATATTACATTCCACACCTTTTTCAACCTGTAATGTGACCATAACACAAACAACTTGTAAAACAAACAAATATGTTTGTGCATCGAATATAGGGTATACAAACCCTACAATACACTGTATGCATATGTATGCACATCCTCAAAATAACATATTGTGGAGGCAGCTTGTGATGTACTGACAGCATTCACTCCACTTGGGTACACCCCTGCCATCAAGCACAGGGACTCAATGTAACAGTGACTAACAGTCTGCTTTCCAAGCTGTATGTTCATAACATAAGGGTCTGCTCTCCAAACAGAATGTTCATGATATTTGCTCAGTTGCCTGCAACAGAAGCAGACATGGCTTGCATGCATCTTACAAAGTGTCAACGGGATCTCATATCTGAAAGTTATCAGTCAGGAGTAGGTTACAACAACATTACCACAGCATTGCATATACCATGGAACACAGTGCAGACAGTCATCTACAGGTGAATTAAGTATGGGACAACAGTGTTGCTGAAATTAAGCTGATGTCCCTCCAAAACAGATGACAAGACATGTTGAGAACTGGTCAGGGAGGCTGCCAGGAGACATGCAGCAACACTGAGGGGGTTGCAGGAATCTCTGACAAGTACTGCTCATGTACTACATGTTGCAACAATTGCCTGGATTCTGCATAAGTGTGATCTATGGGGTAGGATAAGTAGACAGAGGCATTTACCCACACCAAACACCATCCAGGGCTGTGTACAAGTCGCAAAACATAATATCAAGTTTCCCAAAGGCAAGCATTGCAATGTGCAATGGTGTCATGAGATCAAGGTTCAAACCTACAGACAGTATTCCTAAAGCTACATGTGGTGCACAAACAACACATCACTTCACCTGAGGACCACCATACATACGTTGAAGCTTGATGTTGGCAGTGTCCAGCTTTAGGGTTGCTGTTCATTAGCTGGAACTAGGCCTGCAGACATGGTGTAGGGAATTCTGAACAGTTACAAATAATACTCATGTGTGGGCCAAAGCCGTCAAGCATCTGCAATACGTCCGTGGATAGAGAGGGGATTCAGCTTTTTCACCACAATATGGATAGTAGTAGTTTGTTTAGTGAACTAATTAAAATTATTCAAAGTCACTCACAAATGGCTAATTCACCTGAAGAGGTGGGGAATGATATCCCCTGTGCACAAAGTAGCCCGAAGACCAACAGTGGAACTGAAGTGACGTCAGACGCCAGAACTGAAGTCAATGTAGGAAGAGCAAGTATACCTACAAGAGAAGAGCGCTCGCACACTAATGGATCTAATTATCGAAGAAACAGCAACGACCAACACTCTGAGACTGGTGGCTCTGAGTATCTCTCTAAATATAAAAATATTGATTTCAACAACTGGCTCAACAAATCGTTTCCTGATTCCAGTAGACGACGAGAGAACAGTCGGGGTGATAATATGGACTACAAGGAGAAATGTAAATCACTAAAATTACTTCTTACCAGGTACAAAAATCTATCTGTTGAAAACTGGTACTTTAACAAGTGCCTGCAGGAAAAAATTGTACCGAAGGGGTTGAGAATCAATAGATTTCCCAACAATGTTAGTGGTAATATTGATAATGTATTTTTTAAAAACATTTGTGATATTTTTAATGAGTGTGGACTAGCTGTTTTAAAAGTATTAATCAAACATAATGAACAGAAAATGGAGTCAGATAAACTAGACATTGACCAACTATATAAAGAAATACATGATGATTTATTATTTTCAGTTCAGGAGTATCGCAATGTATACCTTAGAACCTTACATGATGTTGATAACACAATTACACGTAGTTACAACAGGAAGATATCCAAACTAGAAAGGGACATCAATGAATACAAATGTGGTACAGCCTACAGTCCTGATAATAAGAATGGCAACAGATTTTACTATAAGGAAAACCCTTTACCATCCCATACACATGAAAATTATAGAAGAAATGGAAGGGTGAATTATAGAAGGCAGGAAGTGGATTTTGCACAAGAAAAACACGAATATACTGAACCTATTGATGTTTTGGGTGATAGCAGTGATAGGCTCCCTTTAGAGGGGAAAGGACCGAGGCGGTCCGAGAGGTTGAGAAATCGTGTCCAACAACCCTCATATGCCCAGATTACCAACAACAGCAATTACAACCAATACATGAGGAGACCCTACAGGTAGAGCAGCCCTTTGGTAGCTATTCCAATGTAGGTCCCTCGATAGAGACAGAAAATCAATTAACCATACATTCTAGGAATGATTTTTATATCTTCAATTATATGAATATAAATGAGGTGTATTTCAAACTTTTTACAAAAGGTTTCACGTTTATACCCAGTAAGAAGCCCAATATTGAAAATATTTTACTGGATGTAAAGATTTTTACTAGGAAGTTGAATTTTCTACACATTTTTAAAGAGAAAGGAGACCTATATGATAAAGAAAAAGTGATGTTGATTAAGGGAAGTACATACAACTCCCCCCTTCACCATGACATTTATAATTTTGAAAATACCCTCATTAGAAGGATTCGGAGTGAATACCATGACAATAAGAACAGAGATGGAAGTAATTTAACTGATGATGAGTACAAGCTTCTTAATGAACTAAGAGGAAATGATATGATCCGGGTGATGAAACCGGATAAAGGTGGGGGGATTGTGCTTATGGATAAATGGGATTACACCAACAGAATGCTTAAAATTCTAAACAATGTTAGTAGCTATACAATAGCTTCCAAGAATGAAATTAACATCTCATCAAAAAATAGATTTTATTATAGAAGATAATTTACTACAGGGGCTCATTGACTTGGACTTGTATAACTTCCTAAAAGTAAGTAAACCTGTCATCCCTGCCATTTTTGGTATACCAAAAACCCACAAATGTATTACAAAGCCCCCTATGAGACCTATTGTCTCATCTAAAGGATCCAAAACCCAACCTTTAGCCATTTATATTGACACGAAACTTAAGTACTATAGCAGATATCCCCACATACTAATAGATTCCTGGGACTTTTTACAGAAAATTAATAATGTTTTATACAGTGATGATGTCAAGTTTATTACAATAGACGTTAAAGATTTGTTTTCGGTTATACCCCATGCAATAGGTATGGAATGGTTTGAAAATATGTTAGTAGAGATGAATTTGTTGACCCAAGACGAATTTAAATTAGTACTAGAATTCATGGAACTGGTGTTAAAAAATAACTATTTATTTTTTCAAGGTGAAATTTATCACCAAAAAGAAGGGGTTGCGATGGGGGCAGCTTGCGCCCCCATCTATGCCAACATTATTATGCTGTATTGGGAAAGACATTATTTATTTACATCAGAGTTTTTCAATGGATTAAAAGTTATTACCGATTTTTGGATGACATTCTCATTCTTTGGGAAGGTTCTGAGGAAAAAATAAATGAATTCACCAAGTTTATTAACAACAGTACTAACTTTTTAAAGTTTACATATCAAAGTGACCCACAAGAGATGCATCTCTTAGATGTCAGGTTACAAAAGAACTATGAAGCCAAAAGATATAAATCTACAATTTATAGGAAAGAATATTACTCTAATGCATATTTACACTTTGACAGTGACCACCCAACCCAACTTAAAATAAATATTGTAAAGGGACAGATGATCAGGGCAGCCAGAATGACATCTGATAAAGATGATTTCCTCTGTGAAATTGATATGATACAAAATATGTTTCACAAAAGAGGCTACCCTATTGAGTTAACACAACCCATCAAAGAATATGTGGTAGATAGATGGGGTACAACCTACATACCCTTACTAAATAATGTCAACAATAATAATATAAACAACATAATAGATGTTGTGAGTTATGATAGTGGAGTTTTCCAACAGTCGAATAGTAAACATGCATTACCCTATATGACTCTTACCTACTATAATGGCATAGGATGGCTCAAAAAATGCATTAATGAGGCCTGGGAAATGTTCAAAACTATGCCCACCCGAATTATGGTTTTCCAAAATAAGTTGACATATAGTTTTAGGAGGAATAACAATATGAAGAATATCTTGGAGAGCAGAAAGCATAACAATGAGAGTGGAACTGTTTCCAAGAAAAAGGGTACTTTCAGATGTGGGAGAAGCCCACAATGCCCATTTATAGCAGGTGAGAAAGAACTTCTAGTTCCTACATTAAGAACAACTTTGAGGGCTAAAAAGTATAGCAGTTGCTATACCAAAGGGGTGGTATACCTAGCTTATTGTAAATTCTGCTGGGTATACTATATTGGCAAAAC
Source organism: Protopterus annectens (assembly GCF_019279795.1). Lineage (NCBI taxonomy): Eukaryota > Metazoa > Chordata > Ceratodontiformes > Protopteridae > Protopterus > Protopterus annectens. Next base: position 714,686,710 of record NC_056751.1, on the reverse strand, counting down.
AGAGCGACATCTAAGGAAAAGAATATATGAACACATGAGGGATATCAACCGGAAGAATGAAAACAATGCACTTTTTAGACACTCACTAACATGTCATGAAGCTAATTTTAAGTTTTGGGCCCTTGAAGAAGTCCCACATTTTGAGAGAGGGGGTGATTGGGAGACCAAATTAGCATATAGAGAGATGATATGGCAACTTAAACTTGATGTTTGTAGTGGTAAGGGTCTTAACGACCCCATTTCAATTACACCAGCTCTGAAAATTTTATCGGAAGACCCTAAGAGACACAAAAAATTAAAAAAAAATCTTAAAAAACATTCAAAAATTTCATAGATTTTAGGAAATTAAATATTAAATATTGATATTTATGTACCTTAGTGATTTATTTTGTATGAATTATTAATTTTACATGAGCTATAAAAAAAAAAAAAACCTCATATGTTGAACATTCAATGTCTGTATTTTTGCATTTTATATACCCTACATTTTATATTTGATATTTCTAAATATGTTTTTTATATAAAGGTTTTGGTGCATCATGTGTTACACAATAAAATAATTTCATAAGAGAAATTCTATATGGAAGTTATATATATATATATATATATATATATTTATTTATATATATATATATATATATATATATATATATATATATATATGTTGTATTGACACTTTCTGACTTCAACTACATTTCACTATGTATTTATGGAATTACCATCTAATTGTTTAATTATTACTCCCCAATGGATGTATATAAGGAATGGGAGAGGTGCTTTCAATTGATTCTGATGAGGTCTCCAGTTTGGAGACGAAAGCACTAAATCCAATTTTGCTGAGTTCTATTTGTCCAATAAATAGTGCTTTATCTGTGGAACAGTGAGTTGATTTTGTGGAACGAGCCTTTGATTTTGTGTTTTGGAAGACAGCCTTCATTGGTACCGTACTACCTTTTGTGGAAGTTTACCTTTTTTTGTTTTCTAATTGCCTGGATTCTGCATAAGTGTGATCTATGGGGTAGGATAAGTAGCCAGAGGCATTTACCCATACCAAACACCATTCAGGGCTGTGTACAAGTCGCAAAACATAATATCAAGTCTCCCAAAGGCAAGCATTGCAATGTGCAATGGTGTCATGAGACCAAGGTTCAAACCTACAGACAGTATTCCATAAAGCTACATGTGGTGCACAAACAACACATCACTTCACCTGAAGACCACCATACATACGTTGCAGCTTGATGTTGGCAGTGTCCAGCTTTAGGGTTGCTGTTCATTAGCTGGAACTAGGCCTGCAAACATGGTGTAGGGAATTCTGAACAGTTACAAATAATACTCATGTGTGGGCCAAAGCCGTCAAGCATCTGCAATACGTCCGTGGATAGAGAGGGGATTCAGCTTCTAACACGACAATGAACTGAAACATACATCCAAAGCTAGCTAAGAATGGCTCTGTCTGAACACAATCAAGGTTATGAATTGGGCCAGACAAAGCCCAGACTCAACACCAATAGTAAACCCCAGTGTGACCTCCAAGGGCTGTGCACATGAGCTGGCCTTTCAATCTGACAGAGTTGGGGACCTTTGAAAGGGAAGACTGTCCAAATAATGCCAAGTCAAGATATGCTATGCTAATGTACCCCTTCCCAGGAATAGTGACTGCTGTAGTTCAATTAACAGGTGCTTCAACAAAGCATTGGTTTAAGGATATTCATACCTATGCAGCCACAATACTGTACGTATCTCATTCAGTATCTTCACAACTAACACATTTGTTTGTTTCTTGATTGGATTGCTCAGGTCATATGTCACATATAAGGTGTGTAATGTTTTCAAATGCAGTAATGTGGTCTCATTTTATATCATACAAGAGGCCGGTGTGTATGCTTATCATATCCATGTTATGCTTAGAAGGTCATTGGTGTAATTGTATTTGATTGCACATACATTCACTGCTACTGATGAGATGTGTGAATCAAATATATGTCATTAATTAGTGACATCAGTCCTCATATCATCCCAGTTATGTGTCAGACAAACACAGAGGGGTTGTGAGGAACAGAGCAAACATAAGTGCCATACATCTACACATTCAGCAATGATTTGTACAGTTGTGAGGTATGGTCTACAGTAGATGCTAGTGTGCCACACAGGTGTACAGCCATAATGTGTACATGGGTGCAGTGAGTGCTAGGGGAAGGGACATCACCTACAAACATGACTCATGCATCCCAGAGATGTAGATTGTTAGGGACAAGGATTAACAATGGCTGCAATGCATGATGTTGAGGGCCATGTGTCACGCATGCCGACTGCTGTGTAATGTGAGGTCTGTGTAATAACTTTGTGCCACCTCACCTGTAACAGTGTGTGTGTGTGTGTGTGTGTGTGTGTGTGTGTGTGTGTGTGTGTGTGTGTGTGTGTGTAAGTATACCATACTGTACAGGTGTTAGATTAAATATATTTTCTTCCCCTCGCAGGTGGCAATGGGGGTTGGGGTCCCTCCCGCATGGAAACTGATGTCAGTGTCTCTGCAGATTTTGATAATCATAATAGGCATAGTGAGGCACAGGTGGGGCTGTCAGGGGCTGAATCTATTCCATTGGTTGGCATCCCTTTGTCCACCCCATCTCCGCACACAGTCACAGTGCCCATACCTGACCCATCATCAGTGGCCATAGATGAGGGAAGTTGACGGGTGGTGGCATGGGACAGGAAAGTGTGGTGACTATGGCAAGTGTGTCTGTAGACACCAGCCATAGCTGGATAACAGGTGAGGTCCCACACAGGCGGATGGACAGGGGTGCTTGTAGGAGGACTGCTGCCCGCCATGGCCCTGCCACAAGTGCTCACAGCAGGTGTCACCAGATGCATGTTTTGGACCATCATGGAGATACAGGCACATATGGAACATCATATCAGACAGAATCTCAAGGTTCAGATGGCAACTATTCTTGCTATGCATGACAACATCTGTGATCTTGCAGATGCCCACCGTTATTATGCTGAGGTCATGGATAGATGGTTGGGTGAGATGGTGGCAGTCCTCAACCATGGGAAGCCTGTGTTGGAGCATGTGGTGAGAGTTGGCTGTCAACCATGTGGACATAGAACAGTACCATGAACTGATGAAGGTCTACGTGGCCGTGCAACATCTCGGCCCACTCCCATAGTGGCAGTACCAGAAGCGTGACTGCAGGGGTGGGTGCTGTCCACACCACGATGCAGCAGGCCATGGGCATGTGGTCCTGGCCAGTCCCAACAGGGATGCGGATCCAGCAGACAAGAGTCATCATCAGAGTGTACGACTCCAGTGAGCCTGGTGGTGCCACTGGAACCCCTGGCAGATTCAGTTCTGATGTCCATGGCCAGACACAGTGAACTGTACACCCTGCCATGTATGGCCCACAACTGTCCAACATACTCCTGTGTAGGGCAACAACATGACAGAACTGTGTGCATCCATGCACACATACATCACCATCACAGCTAGGGCACATCCATACTTACACACACCACCTTTGCACAGCCTATGTAATACACAACCCCAAACCCACACACATGATGTCAACCAATTGGCTCAGCCTAGGCCTCTGGCAAACTCACACCACACCCTGTGCATATGATGACACCTGTGCTACATCCCCCTCATCCATACCATCGATGCAGGGGCATGCTAACATGATTCTGATGCACAGGGTAAATTTTGTACAAGTTAGCAATGTAATGTTGTGTAAAGTGTTGTCAACCTGCATGTGCAATAGTTACACGTCATAGTGTGTAGCTGTCCAGCCATGATGCATTATTGCTGTTATTAACACTGTTTGACTGTGGTCTCCATAATGCATTCTGTTTGTGTTCTAGGTGTCTGTCTGCCTGTCAGGAAGATGTAGCCCTGCAGTCCTTTTCTACAAGGGGTATGGCAGTGTGGTAACACATTGACTGTGTCATATCCAGGGTACAGCTGTACACAGTTAACAGTACTGTATAGCAGTTATTCCATGTGCCACATGGCTGATAGGGCTGAGGGGTGTTTACAGGTAAGTACATGGTGGCTGATGTAAGCAGCTCTTGTACAGTGGACAATGGTAAGTGTACTGGGTGGAACAAACCAAAGGTTTGTGAATGCCACACACACACACACACACACACACAGAGGGTATTCTGTTGAGGCAAAACACAGAAAATACTGTTCACACACACAAACACACACACACACACACACACACACACACACACACACACACACACACACACACACACACACACACACACACAATCATGATTGCCAGTGTTGGGTTTGACATCCCCACCCATCTAGTTATTGGTGGTACAGTGTTAGGTAGTTCTCACAGGGGGCATGGAGCTCATAGTGTGTTGTTTTTCTGAAATACATTTATACTGATTGACATCACATGCTCCTGTAAGGTATGGTGATGGGTGGTGTAGTTGGTGTGACAGTTTTCATACTACTGTCACACACGAGTGTACATACTACAAAACACTGCTGTACACACCAATGCATGTGCGTGCACACACACACACACACACACACACACACACACACACACACACACACACACACACACACACACACACACACACACACACACACACGCGCAAACTTGCTAGTACTGACATTAGCAGACCTTCCTATCTTGTTATTCATATCATACTATTCCATACTGTTGCACAGGGCATATAGGGCTAAAGAGTGCCTACAGATACCAGTACAGTTGATGTGAAGAGTGGACTTCATCCAGTAGACTTAGGAATGTGTACTATGTTTACCATGGCATAAATATGAATCCATGGCCATCCAATGGATGTCATTCACACACACACACACACACACACACACACACACACACACACACACACACACACACACACACACACACACACACACACACACACACACACACATACATTTGCCAGGACTCATATTAGAATCCCTAGCTATGTGACTGTTGGTATTATAGTGTTATGCAGTTCATACACGCACCACAGAACTTATAGGTTGTGGAGTGTCCCAAGGTACCTATATAGTGAATAACATCTACAGCACTTGTAAGGTATGGCAACGGTAGTTGCACTGGGTAAGACGGGCCACCAACTACTTTCACCCATGTTTACACACTCACAAATACTTTCAGACACACTAATGCACACACACATTTGACAGTACTGAGATCCATGGTTTTAAAAGTATTAGTTGTGTACGCGGCAAATGACCATGGAGGCTTTACAAGGCTAGCCCATGGGAATAGACTGGCATCATGCCACCTAATGATACTCCCCAGTGTGTCTACTGAGTATAGTGACTGTAGTGATCCCCAGGGAGGGTATTCTATTCCCCATCCACACCTCCTGATTTCTCCTGAAGAGGGCCAGTGATGTGCTCAGCTTCACACGTGTGTGGCGTCTATTCCATGGCGTGGTCAATCTCTGGGTTGTGAACCTGTCCCTCCAGCATGTCCTATTGATTGTGAGGATGGGGTTGAGGTATCTAGGGCATGTTGTGTGGACAGATTGGTGTCCTCAGATGTAGCATTCCTGACAGGGTTGGGTCAGACATGGCTGTGTATGTCAGGCAGAAATCGTACATACATAGCCAATATGAGACAGAGATTCAGTGCAGTTGTTGGAGTCTGGCCATATGAGGCAAGTGTCTAGTACCTAACATTCTCTTTGTGAGGTACATTTGCAGCCTCTCCTGTTGTTGCTGGTGTCCAGTGGGGTACATACCAAATGGGCCATAGTACACATTGATTGGCCCACTGAGGGGTGTGTACAGGGAAACCCTGTCCTTTTACTTCCCAGATTCAACATCCTGAGTCAGGAGTAGTGACACATGGAAGGACATTCAGAAGACAGTGGCACTGTGGTGGTCACCATAAAGTTCACTGTCAACCTGTGTTCCCAGTTCTGTTTTACCAATATCAGTGTTCAGTGGACTACCATCAATGTATTACTTTATGTCAACCATGTCGTACCCAAGGGGGATGGTGAGACATCATCTGGCATTGAGCTTATGGCCAAGGTTATGACAACAGTCATAGGTCTCAGAGAGGCCTTTGTGTAGGATGTCAACCTCACATATGGGGGATAATAATAGCACCCACCTTGTAGTCATTTGCAAACATTGTTAGCCAGGACACCTTTGTATTGGGCTAGTCCTCAGAGGGGTGGATCCCAAACATGAGGGAACCCAGGTCCAACCTGTGGGACTCCACTCATGACTGTTCAGCAGTCTGAGATGGAGTCCACTGCTTTCATGCTGTGGGTTCTATCTGTGAGCCAATTTGCAGGCCACCTGACTGTGTTTGGGTATGATTCCTTGGTGGGAAGCAATATCTAAGTAATAGATGGGCAGCCTATCTTGTTATCTATTCCATACTGTCACATAGTTATTGCACATGGCACAATGCTTATAGGGCTGCAGAGTGTCTACAGGTCCCTCCAGAGTGGATGGCAACTGTGGGCCTTGTAATGTGGACTGGGACATGTACTGGGTGGCAACAGCAAAAAGTAGCAAAACCCACCCCAATTGTATGGTTCTCACACAAACACAACAATCCACCCACAGACAGGATGCTGTTCAAACACACAGACACATTTGCCCAGAATAAGATTAAAACCCCTACCTATCTATTTATTCTTATAAAAGTGTTATGCATTTATCGCACATGCCACAGAGCTTATAGGGTGAAGGTTGTCCAAAGGTACGTCTACGGTGATGAACATCACCAGCTCTTGTAAAGTATGGCAACGAGTGATGGACTGGGTGAGAGAGGCCATAAAATACTTTAAACTATACATGTACACACATTTACCAGAACTGGGATTAGAAATCCTACCTAACTTGTTATTTCTACTATAGTGTTATGCAGTTACCACATGCACCACAGAGCTTATGGGGTGAGATCTGACAGAGGTCACTTCTAAGGTGACTGATATCTGCAGGACTGGTAAAGTAGGGAAAGGGAAAGTATACTGGGTTTGAATGGACCTAAAAGTTTTTACTTGTAAACACACACATTTACATTTGCCAGGAGTGAGATTAGAACTCCTCCCTAACTAGTTATTTCTACTACACTGTCATGCAGTTATCACAAGGGCCACAGAGCTTATAGGTCAGAGGTCTGACAAAAGTCAGAACTGCTAACGTGGGGCAATGGGAAGTGCATTAGGTGGGAAAGGCCTGTTCATTCCTAGATCTTACTGACATTTATCTAAGTGTATGAGCATGCCCAGTATGACCTTCTGTAGTACATTTGGGATGCCATTCCAGGGATTGTTGTACTCTAGTCCAGTTAGTTTTGTGCTACAGCCATACCTCTCAACCTGTTGGTGCAGGATATCTAGAGATTGCATATCAAAATGGGAGAACAATGGGCCATACAGTGATTGTGACTATTTCTTTCAGTAATATATGGGTTGCTAGGGTTACAGGCCTTGTTTTAGCAGACATCTGACATATATGCCATTTGACACTGTCATGTATTGTTTCAGTACCTCGTGACATACCTCCTCAGTTCATCACAGTGATTTACCAGAGGAGTACAAGATGGAAAATGCACATTCCAGAATTATGGGCCAAATGCTATGCATTCTTGCACAATCCAGCCTGTTGAGAGGTGTGCCTACAAGCAATTGACTGCTGGTGCTGAGGAAACACTCCTGCACCTTGGTGATATATTACAATGGTGGAATCTCTGTGCATTTCTGTACTGGTCTGGTCTGATTTCCAGTCCACAGTTGGGTAATATATGTCAGACAGGATCAGGGTGACAGGCAGACTCTGGATAGATTGATAAGGGATAAGATATTTCGGCTGTTTGTGTCCTGGGTCAGATATGTTTGCCTATAGCTGCCAGTACTTTGCACTGGGTTCTCCTCAATGGTTGACTGGACTTGGAGGGACCTGTGTGTGTGTATGTCAGACTGTTTGACCAGCCTGGAGGTGTGTGTTTTTCACACATATATGCATGGCCCTCCTCATTTTGCTTGGATGGCCACATGTTGTGGTCAGGATGTTGCACAGGATGAGTGATCAGGGAAGGGTTCATAGGTTCATAGATTGGTAATAGGCTATTGGCCCTAGGGCCTATACAAGCCTAGCCATAACAATTCCCTGGCTATTTCTTCCCACACTATTTACTTCCCTGGACCCCTGTCTAGCAGGGTGACTGATGTGATCCCCGGGGTGAATTTCCTTTCTCCCATCCAATCATCAAGGTTCCTTTTGAAGAGGGCCAAAGAGGTGCTCTGCTTGACATGTATGGGAAGTCTATTCCAGAGTCTGGGGAGTCTCTGGGTCAGGAACCTATCCCTCCAGCATGTTTTGTTTATTGAGATGACAAGATTTAGATCCCTGGAGTGTGTGGCTCTGAGGGGTTGAGATTTCTTTAAGTGTAGCGTGTCCAACAGCTCTGGGTTTGACATGGCCTTGTATGTTAAGCAGAGATCACCTCAGAGTAGACGATATGCGACAGAGTACAGCTGGAGTTTTTTAAGGTGGTCAGCATAGGGCATCTGCTTTAGGCCTGTGATTCTTTTAGTGAGGTATTTCTGTGGCCTTTCCAGTTGTTGCAGATGTCTTGAGAGGTACATACCAAATGGGGCATTGTATTCTATAATGGGTCTAATGAGGGATGAGTACAGTGGGACAATGACCTCCTTTTTTCTGGATGAAAAGCCCTTAGTGATGAGATGTGCCACATAGAAGGATGTCCTGATGGTTGTGGCAATGTGGTTATTGAAGGTGAGACCACTGTCCACCTGTGTCCCTAAGTCTCTTATCACACTTCCGGTGTTTAGTGTACTTCCACCTATGTGATAATTCACGGGTACATGTTTTTTTTTCCCAGAGGGAATAACTATACATTTCTTGGCATTGAGCTTGAGCCCATGGCTTTGGCACCAATCATCTGTTTCTGTAAGGCCCTTTTGTAGAGTATCCACATCATTTGGGGATTCAATAATGGCTCCCAGTTTGCAGTCATCTGCAAACTTTGTTAGCCAGAGTCCCCTAGTGTTGGCCTGTACTTCAGAGAAATAGATGCCAAACAAGAGAGGTCCCAGGACTGAACCCTGAGGTACTCCAATTGTCACTTGTCTGGGGCTGGATTTGGAGTCAGCTACTTTTACAGTGTGGGTTCTGTCAGTAAGCCAGTTGGCAACCCATCGAGTGATGTAGGGATTAATGCCCAGCTTAGTAAGTTTATCTATGATTCCAGAGTGGAGGATGGTGTCAAAGGCCTTGGCAAGGTCCAGATAGGCTGTGTGGACTGCCTTACCCTCGTCCATGGCTCTGGAGACTGATTTGAAGAAGTCAATAAGGTTCAGGAGACAAGATTGGCCCTTAACGAACCCAAACTGGGTGGGAGTCCAGTGTTTTAAGGTTGCCAATGTCTTTGTTTATAAGTTCCATGATAATACTTTCCATGGCCTTGAAGATCAGGCTCTTCAGACTGATGGGATGGTAGTTGCCGGGATCCAAGGTGGATCTCCCCTTGTGGACTGTGATAACTGTAGCTGTGCGCCACTCAGTGGGCATGAAGCCTGAGGTGAGAGTATGATTAAACATGACACTTAGGTGAGGTGCCAGTTCATTTTGTAGTTCATGTAGTACACAGCCCGGGATGTCATCTGGTCCCATGGATGCTGTATTCTTAGCTTTGGAGAGTGTGTTTTTTACCTGTGTGGTGGTTATTACCAGAATTTGGCAATCTTCCAGTATTGAGATGGGCCATTTATGGGGTGAGAGGGGGGTGAAGTTGGCACTGAATTGATCTGCCAGGATATTGGCAATATCCTTGGGATCTGTATATTTAATGCCATTCTGTTGTAGCTCAGAGCAGATTTGAGCATTGCTATTTAGATTCTTGACATAGTTATAGAATGCCTTGTGGTTGTCTTTGGAATCTTTGGCAATTTTATTTTCGTAACTAGGTTTGGAGGATTTTATGAGGGATCTCGGCTTCTTACTGTGGCTGGTAAGGGATTTTTTTGCATCTTGGGATTTTTCTGTTTTCTGCAACAGATTTTTCCTTTTGTTTTAAAGTTTGTTTATGGCAGGGGACCACCAAATTCACTTCCTTTTTTTGGAGGAGAGCATCTTGGTTCTATTTGGGATGGCATGGTTCAAGCATGAGTGGATGCACTTGTACAGTACCTTAGTGTAGGACTCAGCAGTCGAACTTTCAGTTCCTGTCTGCATGGGTATCATCAGGTTTGTAACTTCTGACTTGAGTAGCATGAAGTTGGCCTTGGAGAAGTTTTTTTATGGAGGTTTCCTTACTGGGGGGGTGGGGGTGGGATGTGGATGTTAAGGGTGATTAGCTTATGGTCTGACCTGACCAACGAGGGGGTGACCATAGGTGTGGAGCATCGATTTCCCATGTTGGTAATGACCAGGTCTAGGATATTGGAGCCCCTGGTGGGACTATGGATTAGTTGATCCAGGGCATTGGAATTTATGAATTCCAAGAACCACTGGGCAAAGGTGTTGGTGCATGAGTAGTTTTCCCAGTTAATGGCAGGGTAGTTGAAATCAACCAGTATTAGGGTGTTTGGTTGTATATTAATATTTTACAGTATGTTTAGAAAGATGTAGTGAGAATCTTGGGGCATGGTGGGGGATCTGTAGCAAGCTAAAATTTGGATTGCAGTCTTACTTAGTGTTAGTTGCACATGGAGAATTTCAGATGCATTCTGTTGGGCAACTAACCTGGTGGTGTGAATATCCTTGGTGAATATGGAATATGGACACTTCTCCACCTTTAGTGTTTTGATTCTGGTTTGGTAGCCGAAAAGTGTGGTAAGAGTTGTAGCCTGATATTGCAGGGGTGCTCTCTGGAGCCTTGAACCAGGTCTCAGTTAATAAAGAACTGCACACATATCAATGTTCTCCATTTTTTAGGAGTGCCTCGAGAGAGTGCATTTTGAGGTTTAGACTTCTAGCACTGAGTAGCATTACCTTCAGATTTTGCATGCTTGCACCTGTTATGGTGGTGGTTTTGTCCTTTGAACTTTGCCTAAAAAAGGCACTATAGGGGTGGCAAGAGCCTTAGCCAGTAACCTGAATCTCAGGGGCGACAGGTGCAGACCATCTCTGGCAAAGCATTGTGGTCTGTCGATCATGTCGTCCCAGGCAGACAGATACTGGATCCCCTTTGAATGACACCAGAAGCTTAGCCAATTGTTGAAGTCAATCATTTTGTCCTTATATTGTGGTATCATTCTGGGTGAAGGCAGGATGCTACTCAGGGCTAGGGTCATACCTGCCTGAGCCACATGATCTGAGAGCTCTTCCATGTCTCTTTTCATGTAGTCCAGGGAGGTACGTCTCAAGTCATTCACTCCAACGTGGACAATGACAGAGTCATATTTGTACTTGTTGTGGAATAACTTGAGTGCATGAGTTATGTGGCAGATCCTGGTATCCGACAGGCAGCTCACTGTAATTTTCTCCTTGTTCAGCCTGGTGAGTGGGACATCAGTGTGCCTGACTATAGAGTCACCTATGACTAAAGTGTTAGGAACGTTGTCTTGCCTTAGGGGCTGTTTCTGGGTGGCACACTGGTGTTGTGAGCTATGTAACACTTTGGTTGTGATTGGTGTTTGTTTGCATTTCAGCTTCGGAGGTCCTTGCTGCTTGGGCAGGTTACAGTTAAGGGCCTCCACATATGTGGATTTAGTGTTGCTATGTGTGAGTGTTGGTGGTGTGAGTTTAGAAGGGCTATGTGTTGCTTGAGGTGTAGTGCAGGTGTTAACCTTCTCCTCTTGACTGTCTAGCACAATCTTGGGTGGAGAGAGCATTGCTTCCAGTTTGGTTATGTAAGTGCATCTCTCACAGGTTGTAGTGTTAGGTGGTAGGAGGAGAGGGTTGTCTGTGTACATGAGGCAATTGCTGCATTGCCCCAATATGCCCAAATTCACCAGGTGGACAGGAGAAATCAACGGAAGCTAATCCTTGGACATGCCTGGTTTGGTGCTCTGTTTTTTAAAGTACAGGAGTTGTTTTCCCTTACCTTAGCAAGGTACTTTGCAATTATAGGCTGTTTAGTGCCTATGATTAATTTCTCCTTATTAAAAAGGAGAACTGAGTGCTTGTATCAGTTTAAGGCATCATAATGCTTTCCAGCAGGTATTAGAGGAAGTGCTAGTCACAGGGATACTTAAAGATAAGATAAAAAATGGTTTATCCTAAACACTGCAGTATGCACTAGAGAATTTAGATGTGAAAGTAGGTAATTTAAGTTTTACCTGTCTAAAAAGTTAAGTTTTAGTGGAGAGTCACTATATTTAAAACAGCAAGATAGATTGAAAGGGGGTGATCACTTTTGTATTCTGGTACTATGGAATACAGTAGAATGGCCAATAAATTTAAATAGTTGAAGGGGATTTAAATAGTTGAAGGGGTGTGTTACTCCCCATGGCTGTGACCAGGGTTCTGTGGGTGCAGACATGTCACCATCTTCTAGGGATAGAACTGCCTGCAGTGAATGCATTCCCATGTTTAGACTCCTAGCCCTGTCTGTGGACCACACAGATTATCACAGAATGTCCACAGCCATGACTCATATATCTTGTTGGTTACCCAAACAAGTGTGGTTTTCAACCAAAAGTGTTTTGCAAGTCTCTCCAGGTTGAAGTCAGATATTACTGACAGTTGCCATTGCAGTTTCAGACTTCGTACCCATCAGACATTCCATACTAATACAATCATTCCATCAACTTTATAACATTATTAGAGTAGCATTTTAAAGGTGTCCTTGTCTTTGGACCTTTATCACCCCATTATTTATGGCTTTGTCCAGATTTCTGGCTGTCTGAGGCTGGCAGGTTTGCTCCTAGCAGTTATCAGTATGGTCTTTCTATACATTTTATAGACAGTGTTATGTTGGTGTTATGGACTCTATGACACTCCCTAACAGGGTACTGTGGGTAAGGCATTGGCATTTGCCAGAGGCCTGTAGACCAGGTGTGACAGATGGAGACCATCTGTAGCAAGGCAGTGCATTCTGATTATCATATGTTCCCAGGCTGCCAGCAGTAGACCCCCCTGGGATGACACCAGTAAGTTGACTGTGGGTGTAATGATGATTGCTTTCTTTTGGTATTGCACCATCACTCCGGGTGATGGCTGGATGCTGCTTAAGGCTAGGGATATGTTACTGCAGTTCTATGGGACTATGGGGGGATGACATATCTGTACACAATACACATTTGCACAGACTGTGCTGATATTTGCTTAACATTTTGGTCCCATTTAGCACAGTGGTGTGCCCTATCTTTGAGACCACAGGCATAACAGTATCAACCACTGGTCAGATTGTTCTGGCATAAACATTTGTAGTTTCAGACTTCTTACATTTCAAAGCCATACTGCCACTGCCAGACCTGCTGTGATATTACTGTGCAAGTCTGTGGTGGGGATTTCATGGATATCGCCATGTGGGGGGCCTTTAACAGACATTTCTCTATGGTTTCTGCAACTTATCTGCTGGGTGAGTCTGGGGGTATGTATGGGACCCCCACTTTGACATCCATGCATTGATCCTATAACCCCCCAGTTGTTTGGCTCAACACATATACTGCAGTGGTATTTGTCAACTAGGGTGGTACTGCATAGTGTGGGTAGGTCAGTACTGGGGATGCACTTCTTGCTGTCCCACATAGCTGTCAGTTGTTTGCTGCTATCCCAGTAAGCCACTCCATTCCCTTGCATGCTTGCATCAATACCATAGATATGCTATCAGAACATTCTACTGTGTATGTGCTATGCGTTGCCTCTTTGCCAAGGCCAGGCCATACTGGACATGCCTCCATCTGCCTACAGGGCAGGCTCAGGATGTTCCTCCTCCAAGTCCCTCTGTGTCTGTGGAGACCTTGGCAATATTGAGGGGCTGTTTGGCCCTTCCCCATTTCGTTCATGCTGCAGCTATTTCCGCAGGATCATGTTGTGCAACATGGTATATACTGTGAACATGTGTGCACATGTGTCTGGAGAGTACTTCAAGGCTCCACTAGATATGTCAAGGCAGCGGAACCATGACTTCAGAATCCTGACAAATCTAACAAAACATTTTAGGGGCTGCTGTTGCTCTGATTTATCAGCATGTGCTAGAGACTGAGGGTGGTGAGGAGGAAAATGCTGACAACCAACCGAGGAGGAGGAGAAGAGTATTCAGACCCAGGGTAACCTACCAGAGGCTACATGATCTGGAGATAGTAGAGCTATACAGGGAGGACAGAGACATAATTTAGCAAATCACTGAGCTGTGCCAGCCTCACCTCAGAGCCAGAACCAACAAAGGGGAGCCTTAAGAATACTAGCTACAGCTACTTTCCAAAGACCAACTGGGGATATCATGGGGGTACCACAGACATCTGCGTCCAGGATACCCCACCAGTTCCTGGATGCCATCCCATCACATGGCGTTGAGCACATTTACTTCCCCAGCACCTATGAAGAGAGGACCAGCAATATGTGTCTCTTCCACCATGTAGCAGACTACCCAGAGGTACTGACTGCCATAGACTGCATGCACATACACATCAAAGCACCACAAAATGAACGGGGTAGGGTCTATATAAACCACAAGGGCTTCCCCTCCATCAACTGCCAGGTCATGTTCGATGCCCAGGGCATTATCTTGAATGTGTGTGCTGGCAGCCCTGGAAGCTATCACGACTCCCACATCTGGCATATGACACAGCTGTACCAGTTATTTGCCAGTGGGGACATCCCATATGGCCACCTAGTGGGGGATGCTGGTTACGCACTGGAGCCTGGGCTGATGACACCCATCAGAAATGCACATACACCCAAACAAGAACTCCATAATTAGGCGCACGCACAAACCAGAATCATAATAGAGCACATGTTTGGGATGCTCAAGTCACGGTTCCGCTGCCTGGACATATCTGGTGGAGCCTTGCAGTACTCTCCAGCTACATGTACACAAATCTTCATCGTATGTACCATGCTACACAATATGATCCTGTGGAAACAGCTGCAGCAGGAACAGCACAGCACAAGGCCACACAGCCCCCCGCCATTGCCAAGGCCATCAGAGGCACAGAGGGACTCTGAGGAGGAACAACCTGAGCCTGCCCATGTAGGCAGAAGGAGGCATGCCCAGTATGCCCAGGCTTTGGCAAAGAGGCAACACATAGCACATATACTGACATGATAGGGACCCAGGGAATGACACCTCTTTCTGACTTGCACATACAGTAAAAGGGATACCATACATGACACTACCTGTGCCTTACCATGTATAGGGAGTGTACTATGTGCACCCAACATAGTCAGCCCTCCAGCAATTTCCTTGGTACTGGCACAGCTACAAGGTAAGTCACTCTTCCTATCAATTGCTGAATGGAGTAGTATGTTCTGATAATTGTATCTATGGTATGGATGTGAGCATGCAAGGGAATCGAGTGGCTGAATGGGATGGCAGCAGATAGTGGACACCTATATGGGGAGCATTATATCCATAACAAATACTGGTGTCAACACACTAGCCAGTACTAGACAAGGTGACAAATCCTACTGCAGTACATGTGGTGGCCCAAATGTGTGTCCATAGGACACACACATGCATGTCAGTGAGGCTCACATACCCAACACCAGCCTCAACCAGCAGGACAGGTGTAGATGACCATAAAGAAAAGCTGGGCTAAGGCCTCCAATTAATGGCAATGGTGAACAGCCCCCCCTCCAGACCTACACAGACAGACTACAACAGGTCTGGCAGTTGTATGTTAGTTCTGAAGGGTAAGAAGGCTGAAACTGAAATGTAGGTCAATAAAACCTAAGATCTGTACTCTACTGATATGCCTCCAGTCTGCATGATAGATCAGAATACTAAATGAAATGGAAGCCAACAGAGTACATGAAATACCAGTGCAGTCATAGCAAATGTTTAAAGTTGTTAGGTGTGCCCCCCCACACAATTCTATGAAGAAATGCAATAACATGTACGTGTGGGTTTAATAACAGTGGAGCACAGATTACCTGAGCTGTCCCTATCTGCAGGATAGATTGCTGCATGTGTACAATATGCAGGGGTCCATGTGTTAGGTTGTTGTGTGTTCAATATTGTCTGGAAGTGGTCAGCATGTAGGCATGGAGGGTTGTGTTTTGGTGGGTTATGGCCAGTACTGTTGATGACAGGGCCATGTTCCGACAATTGCAGTGCCAACCACAATGCTTCTCAGCAATACCCATGTCAGCAGTCATCCATACTCACTGTCCAGATGTCAATATCTGTCACTGTCTGAAAGATGGACATGCCATGAATGTGGCTCTAGACATACACACATAATGCAGAAGGAAGTACCCTAGACAGAGTGCAGAAAATGTAACTGTCAACTGCACACACCTTTGGAATTGTACATACAGGTTAGCAGCACATTAGTTGTCTGTGTAGTATGGAAAACTGATGTAGTCTGGCCAATCAGTGGCAGACCACAAAAGGCACAGTTATGAAGTAATGAGAGACTGCCTATGTCCCTGCACAAGGCAGCATAAGGGGAATATCCCATGTATATCTGTAAGTTAGCTGCAAGAAGCTTCCATATCACACATGCACTCAGCTCACCCCACCATCAGCCACAGGTTTATCACAGGTTATATCCTTGCTGTTGGGAATGAGTACAGTATGACCCCCACTTCTGTATGGGAATACCCACAGAATGCAGCATGCTGAAGAGGTGTCCCATGCAGATGTGTCCCTAGCTGTAAGCAGCACCCTGACAGCATCCAGACCAATGGATTAATATGGACAGGAACTATTGTCATTAACACCTCACAAACTTACTCTGTCACCCCAGGGGAATCCAGTGGCTCACAACCTGGGAATGTAGGAGTGACAGAATGCACTGGCCTGCTACAGATGGCCTGCATCACTACCAAATTGCCTACAGTCCTCTGTCAAAGGCGTGTGCCTCACCTGTAGTGCCAATGTATGTTATCTCATGGGGTCCCAACTAGCAACATAACACAGTCAACAGAACACAAATGCAAGGCCATGTTGACAAATCCCAGTAGCATGCCCACCATGTCCTACTGTATGAACTGTGGACCAACCCCTAAATACCGCTGGGATGAATGGACAACTATAGGGATACTTCTCAGATATCACTCACATAATGTTAGGAAGAGGATAGAATAACAGAGTGGGGGGGTGTAGAAGCATGGATGTCATGGAGTGTGTGAAGTCTGAAGCTCTGAGGTGTGCCCATACTACCCTTGCCTGCAAACCCAGTAATGGGTGGCTACAAACCTGCTCATAAACCACAATGTGAAGGAGAACTGACCAGATATATGAGCCTTGCCTCTGAGTAACCTGGGTGAATCTGTACAGCTGAGCATTATGGCCATAGCAGGATATGTCTATTCTGTTACTTTGATATATGTACAAGAAGCGATCCTCAGCCAGCATAGTACCAAGGTGCTGGACCATTTACACAGATCCATCAGCAAGTGTCCGCACCTACCCCTTGAGAATGGCATGAGTGTGCAAGAATATGTAGGTTGCAGACCACAATACTGGACACAACTTCATTCATCTTGTATTTCCCAGGAAATAACTGTGAGCAAATAAGTATATCTGTTAGTAGTTGATGACATAATACATCACAGTGTAAAACAGTACATATGTCTGAATATCTCTGCTAACACCAACCATGTAACACAAGCAGCACAGACACAATAGTTACAGTATCCCACTATCTGTCACCCATTGTGACTCCATATTGCCAACCTATCTACAGATATCCTGCAGAAACAGGTTGCTAGCTGTAGGTGTAGAACACCAAACCCTGGACTGGAGTACAACCTACCTGGAATGGATTCACACAGTACAGAAGGTCATACTGGGCATGCTCCTACACTTAGAGAAATGAAGCCCATGTCTGACAACACAGTGGAATATACATATCTGTCAGTCGCAGATGTCTGTGCACACACACCACATTGTACACCATTCATGCTTTGCACACACATTGGATAGGAATACTCACACATATCCAAGGCCAACACACTATAATGTGTCAAACATACACACACAGAGATGTAGGGAAGAGAGAGACAGTGACAGAGAGATTTCCATCATGAGGCCTGTCCCACCCACCACGCATCCAATTGGCCGATATCACATGATGTGCTGATGTCAAGCACTGTAGACATTCCTTTTTGTTGTCCTCAGCCCTATAGTGTCTGTAGTGCTTGTGATAACTGTGTAACATGATAGTACAAATCAGTATTCATCTAGCATTTGTATACCCAGTCCTGTCAAATGTAAAGTTGTGTGTGACTGTGTGTGTGTGTGTGTGTGTGTGTGTGTTTCCTGAGGAATGGTTTATGGCTCATTCACACACACTGCACTTCCTATTACCCATGTTAGCACTCCTGCTGATGTCAGTCATGTTGAAATAACCCTCTGGCCAAGTCTCATCCCTATAAGCTGCATGGTGCTTGTGATACATATGTAATACTGTAGTGTAGAAAACTAGCTAGATAGGAGTTCTAATCCCAGACATGGCAACTGTGAAACTCTGTGTGGGGGGAAATTAATGACTTTGAGGCCATTCACAGTCACTACACCTCCCATTGCCCTACTTTAGCATGCCTGCTCATGTCAATCTCCTTAAAATAACCCTTTGAACAAGCACCAGCCCCATAAGCTTCATGGCACTTGTGATAACTGTGTAATGCTGTAGTGTAGCATACTATTTGGGTAGGAGTTCTAATGCCAGGCATGGCAACTATGAAACTGTGAGTGTGTGTGTGTGTGTGTGTGTGTGTGTGTGTGTGTGTGTTTTTGATGATACCTGATTTTATGGACATTGACACTTAATACTCTCTCCTTACCCCTCCATTAGCACTGCTGATGATGTTAGTCATATTTAAAGATACCTTTGGAGAGTTCTCCAAAGTATAACTCCGTGGCACTTTCGATAATTGTATAATACAATAATGTGTCATACTAGTTAGTGATGATTCCTGATTTTATGGACATTGACACTAATACTCTCCCCTACTCCTCCTTAACACTGCTGCTGCTGATGTTAGTCACCTTCAAAGATACCTTGTCACAGTTCTCCAACATATAAGCTCCATGGTGCATGCCATAAATGCGGAGCAATGTAGTAGCAGTAACTACATATATATGAATTTGAATCTCATCTGTGGCAAGTGTTTGTGTATGTACATATGTATGTCTGTACGTCAAAGATGTTGGCCTCATTTACACCCAGTACACATCTCAGATCCTGACTTTAGCAGTCCTGCAGATATCATTCACCTTGGAAGTACCTGTTGCCAACCCTAAACCACATAAGGTCAGTGGTGCATGTGGTAAATGCGTAGCCATAAGGGTTCATAAAGATCTTTAGATAAAGGTTTGAACCTCACCCCTGGTAAATGTGTGCGTAGGGTAAAATTATTTTTGGAATCTCTCATCCACTACATCACCCAATGCCAGTATTTACAAGGGCTGGTGATGTTCCTCCCCTTAGAAGTACGTTGGGACAGTGTTCATCTTATAATCTGCGTGGCACGTGTGATATATGTGGTATACTATAGTAACAATGCATATCTAGGTAGGGGTTTGAATCTCTGCACTGGTAAATGTGTGTGTGTATCGTCAGTATCCTGCATGGAGACTGCTGTGATTGTGTAATAACAGGATCCATTGTGAGGCAGGTTTTACTAAATTATTATGTTGAAGACCTAGTATATGTCACAATGTCCACCTTACAAGGACAACAGATGTCAAATACCGGAGAGGTAGTTGTAGACAATCCATAGCCCTACATGTGACATTATGGATTGGTGAACAATATAGGCAACCCTTCTATTACTCAGAGAACACTCTCCATCCAAGTCTCATACACAAAAACACATGACTAGGCAACAACCACTATATTGGTACTTCCCTGCATATTGCCTCACAGATAGTAACCACAGTACAATTGCGGTGGACTACATGCCTGTTGACCACAACAGTGCCACTGACATCTGAAAGTACTTTGATGTGTTACATCTCCTGACTGAGTGTGTGTTATCCAGCAAGTAAAAGGACATGGCACCCTGTTCCATCTCCTCAGTAGGCAAATCAATGTGTACAGTAGCCCTTTTGGCATGTTCCCCACTGAACACGTGCAACAACTGTAGAGTTTGCAAACATGCAAACATAACCCACAAAGGCAATACCATGCCTTATACACATGTCCTGTATGGACAGACGCCACTAACTCCACTGAATACCCGTATCATGCTTTTAATATAGGTGCAAGCACAACCTCAATTACATAGTCAGGTCTCACCAAATGAGGTCAGGAATGCTACATCAGAAGATAACAATCTGTCCACACAACATGCCCCAGAGACCTCAAGTACACGTCCACACATCAAAGAACATGCGTGTGGGACATGTTCACAACCCAGACACTGTCCATGTTATGGAATATCAATCACATACATGGGAAGCAGTGCATATCACTGGCCACCCACAATAGTAACTCAGATGACTGAATGGTGAATACAATACCCACCCCTAGGGACCACTCCAGGGACTAACCACTGAGCCACAATGGGGACTACTGTCATGTGGCCTGATGCCAAGATATTCCCTTGGTCTAGCCTTGTAGAGCCTTCAGGCCCATTTACCTACTACACACCTGTGAAGCAATGAACCTATGGATCTCAGTACTGGCAAGTGTGTGTGTGTGTGTGTGTGTGTGTGTGTGTGTAGATGACTGATTCTGAGACCATTCATATTCACTACACCTCCCATTGCCTTACTTTAGCATTCCTGTTGATTTCAGGCACCTTGAAATAACCCTTTGGCTATGTTTCAGCCCTATAAGCTTGGTGGCACTTGCGATCATGGTGTAATACAGTAGTGTAGCAAACTAGCTAGGTAGAAGTTCAAAAACCTGATCCTGCCAACTGTGATAATGTGTGTACTTTTGTGAGCAAGTGTGTGTGTCTTTGTTGACATCTGATTTTGTGGACATTCACACTTGCTACACTTCCCTTACCCCTCCTTTAGCACTGCTGGTGATGTCACTCATCTTCAAAGATACCTTTGCACAGCTTTGCAACATGTAAGCCCCATGGCACGTGTAATAGCTGCGTAATGCTGTAATAGCAATACATAGCCAGGTAGGGGGTGGAAACTCAGGTCTGGTAAGTGAGTGTTTATGTGTGTGGCTGTGGGAGTGATTGTGTAATGACAGGATTCATTGCATTGTGGGTTTTGCTACATCATTATGTAGAGGACCTATATGCCCCAATGTCCACATTACAAGGCCAAAAGTTTTCAAACACTGTAGAGGTTGTTGTACACAATCCACAGCCATAAATGTGTACTGCCATGTGCAATTACTATGTGCCAGTATGGATTAGTAAACAATATAGGCAACTTTATAATACCCAGATACCACTCTCCACCCATGGATCATACACAAACACACTTGGCTGTTGCTCCCTTCCTTTCTTACTTTTTCTCTGTCTCTCTCTCTCTCTTTCCCTCCCTCTCTGGTGAATGTGGAAAAGTACATCTGTTTTGTATAGGCAGCAGCTTGACTTTTGTAGGTAATGCTCATGATCAGCTGATGGCCTGCACATGATTTGGAGTCCCCCACTTGCTAATTGCATATGGAACAGCTGTGGTATCATTCCCATAGCCAATTGCATGGAAACACACTACTATAACTAAACACTTCATGTAGGTGTTGGCCCTTTTCCTTCACTGTGAGCAGGACTTCATGTGAGTGTCTGACAAACAGATCACAGAGGGTACTTGGAAGTACCTCATACAACAAACACTGTGGAGACAAGCCAACAAACAGGTGGGGGATGTTCCAGACATGGGGACAGAATGTAAGTATTACTGTTCTACATTTAAAGTAATGTTGGTTTAACAGGGTTTGTGTGGATATGGCTGTTCTACATGATTTAAAGTCTGGCATGACAGCGTTATGTGGCTGAGGAAACTCTCACCTGTAGGGCTATCTGCAGACTGGCCAGAGTTTGGAGTCTTAGATGTGCTGTGTTACTCACACATTTCCTATCTTTAGAAATCCAGTAGAATACTCTGATGATTGAAGTACATACATGGTGACATCCATATGTGTTACTGACTTCATATCCCTCAGAAGAGATATGTCATAACAAACCTGTTACACCAGGAATTTTCTCAGTTTATCATAGCAATACATCAATATTGACCCTGTATTTGTGCCTCTGTCCCCCAAGTCTGTCACCCTTTGTCCATATGTCATGTAGTAAGAGGTGCATGTGTACAGTATATCATTATTTACTGACATCATTCCTGATAACAAGTCAGTGACATATCAGACTGCTAGACATGTTATTTATAGTAGGTCTTATATTTGAGGACAAAACCTGGACATTCTGCTGTAGTCTGTACAGTAGTGAGCTCTGTGTATGTATGGTGATTGTTGACAGAGTATCAGTATTGTGTAGCAGTGTATTCTGAATATGTTACTTGGACTGTGTACAGACTGTGGTAGATGTCAGTGTTCTTGGTCCTCTTCTAACTGACGTTGCATGCTGCTCCAGTTTCTGGTACCCTATCAGCGTATATGTTTGTAGGGCCAGACTGAGACATGTACCATACCCCAGTCAGGCATCACACTACACTGTGAATTGGGCCAGTATATGCAGGGTTAGTATGTGAGTGGAAAATATGGGGATGGTTTTGTTCACACAGTCCACATACTGTACTATTAATTAGGCTTACCATAATGTGACTGTGACAGTGTTGATATTGGTTGTGGGTATGCACTTTCACACTGGTGTCTGTTACTCCATGTTGTTACATGCCTGTAGTGCCTGCTATATTTGCAAGTGCATGTGTATTCCACCATAGGAAACTTGGTTCAATGTTGTGGCTGTCTGGCTGTAGTTTACACAGTGCTTTGTGACATGCCTAGCAGCTCAGTGTATTTACCTAGTGTGATGTTATGTCAAGATATTTGTCAGATGTACTGTTGCCTAACCACCATACATGTTGTGCATTTTTGAAAAAGCAATGGGATGCTGTGAAGATGTATGTCAGTAACTAGTGGGAAGTATGTGGGCTTGGGACCTCTGCTCCTTCAGTTAATATGTGTTAGGACAGACAGGAGTGTGTGAATGCATCAACTGTGTGAGCTTATCTATTCCAGTATTTGTGTGATATCCCAATTTTCATGGCTGTAAACATCCCCTTTGTCAGGATGGTCCATACGTCTTGCACTGAGGAGTTCTGTGTATACCTCTGGACTGATCAGATTGTTTCAGACTGTTCACATTTATTGGTCATATTTCTGCTGTATTCCATGGGATCATTACTGTGATTTGTGTAGTACTTCACTATGATGATTTTATGATGTCTTTCAGTAACTGATGGCATACTTGTCAAAATCAGAAGTGACTCCCTACATACAACCCCTGTTACTGTAGCAACATTCTACATTTATAACTGCAAGGGCATATGTTTTATATATATATATATATATATATATATATATATATATATATATATATATATATATATATATATATATATACACACACACATATCCATATCCTTGTTATGTGTAAACATGGGTGTTGTAAATACCTTCTCAGATATATCCCATCATATTTATCTGATATGTGTATATGTAGGTATAAAAACCACTGATGCAGCACTATTTTCACTAACAAGTAGTAAACAATTGTAGTAGTCAAAGCAGTTATTCACTACTACTCAGTACATGTACTGAATGATATATTTGAACAAGCAGCAAACATTTGTATGGCTTAGTGGTTAAGTGCTGTGACTATAGTCTAGAGGATCCTGGGTTCAAGCCCTGCAAGGGCTGTTTATTTTGTTGCTAGGCAGAACAAGGACTGTTGTATACAGAGTGGTTATGGCAGTTTTGAGCAGCTTTAAGTAGGTTTGTGCAGGTTTATGCAATGGTAAGCGGTGCTAACATATGGTCAAATGAAACGGCGCTTACACCGTGTCGGCTTCACTTACCAGTGTGCAAATCTGTTAGCATTTACATTTAAGCAATGCTTATACCTGCTAAGCATCGCTCAGCCCTTGTAACCAGTGATCACATTCCAGTCTGATAAAATAGCAGGGTAATGACATCTTTAATAAGTGTATTTAATTCCATGTACATAACATGCTTCTATGTGCTGTCATTACAGTAGCAAGGGGTGTGAATATACTGTATGGAACACCTGAGTATACATGGCTAGTATCGCAGTATTTTCTCTCTGTATGTGTTTCATACATGGGTAGTATCCCAGGTTATATGCAGTCACACTTGTATGTATTGTATCATTACGTTACTACTTTTAACAGTGTTTTTCCAAGTAAGAATAGATTGCAGATTGTAATACTGGAACCATACACTCCTGCATGCAAAGCTGAACTCTGAGTACTGACTATTGTGTTCTTGGTGTGTGAGCTGTATGTTTATAAGTATCTCCTACTGGATATTGATCTGATATGTGGATATTAGCTGTAGACTACTATGTGTTTAGGACATGTCATTGAGGGCTGCTGTCATGTAGTAATGGCATACCTAGCAGTGTCAGAAGTCTATCTGTCAAAACATTCATCCTAATGCATAACCTGCTGTCCAGGTAATTTCTGTCTGTCCTCTGTACAGATGTGCAGATGTCAGATATCCATCTTGACTGCTTACAGGCAATCTCTGATTGACTGACACTGATATGTCTGCCAAGCTGTGTTATGAATGCCACAGCTAGGAAACCACACCATGTATGCACCACATGTCATGGATATCTCAACCAGACTACCACAGTCAACAGAACATGCTTGGGTACAGGTCTCTAACCGAGACACTGGCCATATTATGTAATATATGTTGCATACATATCAATTGGAGCACCTCACTGGCCCTCTGCAAATAAAAACAGATGATTGGATGTGGAATTTAACTGTCACATTGGGGATCACTCAAGTGGCATCGGTTGATAGTTGGCCTGCTGACAAATGTCAGGTGGCATGATACCAGTGTACCTACATACCCAACTCTTCTCATCTCTCCATGGACAATAGCCTGGTACACACCTAGGAACACTTGAAACTATGGACCCCAGTACTGATAAATGTGTCAGTGTGCATTACTGAGAATAACAGTGTCTCTGTGTTTGTTAACTTGTAGTTGACAATACTCTGAGGGCCTTCTCACCCACTACACCCCTCATTGCCATACTTAGAAATGGCTGCTGCTGTAATTGACATTAAATGTACCTTGTTACACTCTTCACCCTATGGGCTACCTGGAGCTTGCAGTATCAGCATAACACTGTTTGACAAATGGGTAGATAGGCGTGGGTTACCCTCTGAGTCCTGGCATGTGTGTGTGTGCATATTTGTAGGAGACAGCATTCTGAGGCCACATTCTCCAAATACAATAAACCTTGCCATACATTATAAGGGATAGTGATGTTGCTGACATTAGGAGAGCCATGTCAAACCTCCATCCTACTATCCCTGTGGCATGTGCAATAAATGCATATCCCTGTAGTAGCACTGATTACATAGACAAGGGGGTGTATTGCAGTCCTGGTCAATGTGTGATTGTGGGTATGTCAGAGCATTATCATGGGTTTCAGTGAGTACAATATTCAATGTGGGGTGTGGGTGTTGGGTATACTGTCTTTACACCATGGTACCCCCAGTACATGTCCCAAGGTCCACTGTATGAGGACCGCTGTCACCATCAACCATTCAGGTAACTGATTACACTATCCAGCCCAGTGATGCATGTGCTGTGTGCAAAAACTCTGTAACAGAATGGACTTACTGACAAGGTAGTTAGCACTGCTAAACCCAGGTCTATCAAATGTGTCGATGACTGTATGTGTTTGTCAATGTGTATATGACAGAATGTCTTACTATGTATTGTTCATTAACACCCAGTACATCCCCCATTACCGTACTTTACAAGGCCTGGTGATGTTCTTCACTTAACAGGAAATGCAGGACACACCTCACCCTAAAAGCTCTGTGGTGTGTGCAATTAAAGCCAAACATATTAATAGCAATAAGTACCTAAGTAGGGGTTCTACTCTCAGTGTTGCCAAGTAAGTGCGTGTGTATGTGATGGGATCTACCTCAGTTTGCAGAAAATATATGTCCCAGGAGATCCTTTGTCTGAGAACTAACTGGCTAAAAGTAACATTTCAAAGAAATCATCTTGTGGAAATACATTCAAGCAAAACTAGTAGTGGATGTATAAATGCCCTCTTCCCCACTGTACAGCTGTACAGTGATACAGGAGTTGGTATATATACATGGGTGTGGTTGTTGTGGCCACAGTCACCCACATTGGGGTTATTCTTGTGGGTATTCCTCCGCTTAGTGTGCTGTTATGCTGTACAGTTTATGTGAACAGGTTAAGTTGTACAGCTAAAATATGACTATGTGTGGTTCTACGCCACCTACACCCTCCAAAGTGAGGAGCTGTGCCACCCACACTAGCACACCTATGTTTATCAACTCCAGGATTGCACAATATTGGGGAGAAGGACATAAACCCTGCCAGTACCATCGTCAATGACATTAACCTGGCAAACTGATTATTTCCTGATGTGATGTTTTGGCAATTTGGTCTGGGTGGAATTACATAGGCCAAAATGAGTTCACTGCAAAATGAAGTACATCCATGTGAACAGTATTCTCTGTGTATTGCATCAACACAAAAGACTGTGTGTGTGTGTGTGTGTGTGTGTGTGTGTGTGTGTGTGTGTGTGTGTGTGTGTGTGTGTGTGTGTGTGTGTGTTATTCGTGGACATTTGGTGTGTGTCAGCCAGTACACTTGCAATTGTCCACTGTAGAAGAATTACTGACATCAGCCACCATGCACTCACCTGTATACACCCCTCAGCCATGTGGCACATGCAGTAACTGTTATACAGACCTGTTGCATCTGTTCATTTGCACCTGGGATATGACACAGTCAGTGTGTTAACACAGTGCTACACCCCTTGTAGGACAGGAGAGCAGTTAAACTCACGTGCACAGCCCTTGGAAGTCACACAGTGGCTTCACTATTGCTGTGGAGTCAGGGTTATGTCTGGCACAAGTCATGACCTTGACTGTGTTCAGATACAACCATTCTTAGCAAGCTTTGGGTGTATGCTTTAGTTCACTGTTGTGTTTCAGGATGACACCCTTCCCATCTTCAGCCTTACTGCAGATGCTTGACAACTGTGAGCCACACATGAGTGTTATTTTGCAGTGCTCCAAATTCCAAATGCCATGTCTAACAGCCAAGTTCCTGCTAATGAACAGCAAACCTAAAGTTGTACACTGTCACCAGCAAGGTTAAAATGGGGATGGTGGCCCTGAGGTAGAGTGAGGTGGTACTTGTGCACCACATGTATCTTTATGAATACTGTCTGTAGGTTTCAGCCTTAGTCTCATGACACCATTACACATTGCAACACATGCCTTTTGGAGACATGATGTTATGCATATGCTACCTGTAGAGAGCCCTGGATGATGTTTCCTGTGGAACAACTCTTCCGTCTGATTATCCTAACCCATAGACCACACTTATGCAGATTCCTGGTGATTGTCGACACTGGTACTGCACAGGCAGTACTTGCTAGACATTCCTGCAAGTCCCTCAGTGTTGCTGCATGTTTCTGGGCAGCCTCCATGACCAGTTGGCAACATGTGTTGTCATCTGTTTTGGATGGGCATCTGTTTATTTTCTACATTAATGTTGTCCCATACTTCATACATACATACATGACTGTCTGCACTGTTTGCCATGGTATATGCAATGGTAAGGTAAGGCTACTTTCCCACTCCTGAGTGCTACCTTTTGGATATAGGATCCATTTCATGGTTTGTAAGATGTGTGCAAGCCATGGCTGCCTCTGTTGCAGGTGAGTGGGCAAATGTCGTGGACATACTTCTTGGACAGCAGACCATTACTTGGTGTAACATTAAGGCTCTGTACTTGATGGGAAGGTGTGTATTCAAGAAGAGTGAATGCTGTCAGTACCTCACAAGCTGCTTCCACAATATGTTATTTGTAGCGTGTGCACACATATGCTTCCAGTGTTTGTTAAGGTACGTATTCCCCATATTTGTTGTCCTAACATAAGATTCCATATTACACATTAATTGCTCATGTTAGGATCACATTACAGGTTGTAAAAGGTGCAGAATGTGGTTTTGTGATTTGCCGTTGTTAATATCAGGAATATTTGCAATTGTAATAGTGTATACAGTGTTGTAGCCACTGTATAAGGGTAATGATTCAGACATGTCCCTACTGTAGTCCATTTGTCCCACCATTATGTTCATCTCTGTCCACACATCTTGCACTGACAGGTTGTTAGGTATATTGCTGGACTCTTACATACCCTTCAGATATGCCACCATAGTGACCACTGTGATGCAGCACAGTTAACAGCAACAGTAAGTGAACATGTACATCATGAATTATGGGTAGGTGTGCTAAATGTGTGCATGACAAATAGCATGGCCATAACATGGCTTGTTTATTGGCAAACCTGAACAAAACAACTCCATACTCACCAGCTACAGGCTGCTGCCCAAGTTGTATACCAGAGGGTCCTAAATAGTTGTGTGAGAGATGTACTGTCAGTAGCCACACCTGTGGCATTGATACAGGGTGGGAGAAGCATTTCAGCACATCAAAAGTACAAACCCACAATACTAGAGATTATGGACATCTGTTCATTACTACACTGCAGCAACAGACTACCTTATCTGCCATATGCATGTAGATACTTTACAGATGAAAATAGATAAGCAACAATGGTCTGTTAATGCACCCTGGTTTCTTACCTGCATGCTCCTCATCCATTGTGTGGGTGGCACCAACCTCCACAATGCTGTCTTCAGGTTGCTGGCTTGGCTGGTGGGAGGGTGAGTAGCTCCTCAGCATGTGTCAGTGGGGGCTGGATGGCATGACCCCCACCTATGGCTAGCTGTTCCCTCCTAACTGCAGCAGCACGCTGATGGGTGTAGTGGATCAGATCTGTGCAGCAATGCCGCACCTTCTCATAATTGCAGTTGTGCAGGCTGACATCTTTTACCCTGTGGATGAGCTCATTCCACAGCACGGTCCTCTCCTGCAGATCCTGGGCCATGTTCCCAAAGAGGATGGCATGATGGACTATGAGGTACTGGATTATTGCATCACTTTCCAGGAGTGTGTATGCTGGCAGACATTCCCAGGACATTGTAACTGGAAGATCTCAACAGGAAAAAAGTTCAGAGGACCTCATACAGTTGTCCACATGCACATCAACAGTGGGTATTACTTGCAAATAATACAGACTATACCATAACACTGTAAGCTATAATGCCTTGTACATCTTGCATTACACTCCTGGCCCTGATCTGTCCGGTTCCCCCAGTGTTGGACACTTAATGGCATAATCCACTACACACCATTTATTTCTGTGTAGAAGGATGACAATGGCCATCTTCCATGTGGATGGTATGTGGATGGTGGCATGTGTGTGTTTTTGACTGTAGTGTGTGATGGGACTGTGAGCACATGCCTGTGTTTATGTAGGAGGTAAACTATGATGTTCTCATGCCCCATGGAAGCTTGCTATTGTTGCCATCAGTCGGCATTATGCCCATGCTCACCACTGATGTGTGCAGGAGTGTGGGTGATGTGCATATCCCCCTGTACTACTGTTGTGGACAGGGTGCCACTGTTCCCACCTATCCTATCTGATGCAGGTTGCCTGTATCAATGGCATGTGTGTATGAGGTGTGCTTTACCCCCAGTTCAGGTTGACTTGTGTTACTGGCTCTGAGACTGCGTACATATGTGTAGACATGGCTGCAATTGGCCTTGGTGGCTTGGATATGTGGTCTGCACCTATGTGTCCCTGTACAGCCACTATAGCAACCTATTATGTGCTTTGTATCTTGGTGGTGTCCACCGAGGGGGATTACTCTATTGTTGGTAGAGGATGGTTATACAGGTAAGGTACCACTGATTCCATATAGCTACAGTGGATATGAAGAGTACACACCTCTGTTACAATGCATGGTACTTGTGCAATTAGAACATGACCCCAAAAAAGCACGTCAACACAATCTCCACCTGTGATGTGTCCTGTAGCCTGCTCAGTTCAGTAGGGAACATAACAACCTGTCCTGTGGAAACATATAGGTTCATAGGTGTGTACTAGGCTAATGGCCCTAGAGCCTTTACAAGCATAGCCCATAGGATTATCCTGGCATTGTGCTGCTCGATCTTAGTTCCCAGTGCCTGTATCGAGTAAAGCCACTGGAGTGATTCCTGTGGTGAAGTTTCTATTTCCCATCCACTCATCAAAATGTCTCTTGAAGAGGGCCAATGAGGTGCTCTGCTTGACATGTATGGGGAAGTCTGTTCCATAGCATGGACAGTCTCTGCGTCATGAACCTGTCCCACCAGCATATGAGAAGTAATAGTACAGTAATCCAGTTGGATATGTGTGTGCACACCCTAACAGTGGCATGTTGTGTAAACACATGTTGAGATGATTACAGCATCCATTTGTCTTGGTTTGTACTGTAACATCATATCACATATTCACTTGGCAATGGCTGCTCACCTTCCAAGAAAGAGCTTTGTTTCTTTTTCAATAGAATTGTACATGTTATGGGTCACATTTGAGGTGAGAAACGTTTTGACATGGATTTCCTGTGGTCTCATTGCCATACAGCACACAGACCTGGCATTCCAACAAGGGTGTGTACACTTTGATATCCAGTGTATATGGGTGGTGAAATAGCTGTTGTGGTAGACATGGACAGTGGGTCATAACACAGTTGTACACTTCTCTGATTACTACGTGATAAGCATGCCTACTGTAGTAACTATATCAGTGTCATGGCAATGCAACAATCAGTAGCAGTACACATTTTATTTTGTTGTATGCAGTGACAGTGATATTACACACGTGCAACATGCACATCTTATTTTCTGGACTGCTTGTGACCCCTGTTATTACTTTCGTGCCTTTCAGCTGAACATACGCATACTTACACATGCTCAGGGGATACCTGGTATACATTTGTGTTCTATGTCATTATGGCACACTGTATTTACAGTCTTGCAGCACAGTCATACGTCTCAACCTGTTATACCAGGACTTCTGGTCATTGGTCCACCTCACTGAGTGACAAAACAGGGAAGCTTGACACCGTATCAATATAGCTGCCATAACACAAGTATATGTGTGACTACAGATATCTGTCACAACTGTGAACTTTGTCCAGAAGAACACTGTATAGTTGAATGTTATTAATTCAATATATCACATGCAGATTAACACACACATCTGCAACAGTGCTTTACTATGCTCATGCCCTATATAGGTATCCTAGATTTACAATACAAACATGTATAATACTCATATTCACAGGTAACATATGGATATGGGCAACATCCCATTAACTGGCCTAGCAGTGGCATAGACATGACTGTTTGACAGACACTCTAGTGGTTGCCATATGTGAGCTGTCCTTTCCCAGGGTGTGTCAGGCTCCTCAGCTGTGACCCAACCTATCCACCTTTTAGAGCATCACATGTAGACAAAGCCTAATTAGGGGAGATATATAGGGACAGATCGTAGATATGCCTATTGCAAATCTATGAAGTTTGTGCATGATACATTTCACATTAGCATGACTGTTCTGAAGGTGTTGGGGTCTGAAACCACATGTTTGTCATTACATCATTACTTCAACCTTCAGCTATTTGCCAGACTAATATAAATGTTTGGAGGAACAGAACAAACATTATGATGGCTAAATCTTGACATTCTGTGAAGATCTGCACAGTTGACAGGTATGCCCCACTGCAGACAGAGCCAGATGCGATGCCCATAACATTTGTTCAGCAGGACATCATAACAGCAAGTCTTGATGGCACATATACATCTTTCATAATCAGCTATCCCATTATTACAGACCAAGTACTACATTCAATTAAGTGCTTACATGTTTCACATACCTGGTTTATCTGCAGGTTTCTTCTGTGTACAGGATATCTTCCTGTTTCTTATTTTGAGGTTTTATTTATGTTTTTTTGGTGTGCGTGTGTGTGTGTGTGTGTGTGTGTGTGTGTGTGTGTGTGTGTGTGTGTGTGTGTGTGTGTGTGTGTGTGTGTGTGTCTCTCTCTCTCTCTCTCTTTCTCTCTCAACTACTGGGATCAAGCTTGTTTGAGTAGGTTGAAGCATGGCTTTTGTAGGTGATGCTCATGTTCAGGTGATGGCCTTTACAACAATTGCTGTTCCCTACTTGCTAATTGCATGCAGGCAGCTGTGTAGGCCTTCCAACAGCCAATGGCATAGCAACCCACTACTATAAATAACTATATCATGAGGGCAATGTCCCTTTACCTTTCCTCTATGGAAGACATCCTTCCTGTGTGTGGGCAGTGTTACAGACAGCAGGTAATGATATGTCTTACAACAGGACTTGTGGACACAGGCCAACTACATGTTTGTATAAGGTTCCAGACCTAGGGACAGTTTGTGAGTATTGCTGTTATGTGCATTGAATAATGCTAGTTTTACAGGATTTGTGTGTACATGCTAGTTTTGCATGGAATGCAGTCTGCCTGCATAGCTCTCAACTGTAGGCCTATCCACATGATGGCCAGAGGATTGGCTGTTATGTTTAGTCTGTTCCCCACACAGGTCTTGTCCCTGACATATCTGTGACATTCTCTCCACTGATTGCTATCAGTACATGGCAACATCCATTTGTGTTTCTGACTTCATATGTTGCAACTAATCCCGTAACACCAGCAACCTTCACAGTGTATAACAGGAATATTTAATATATGGCCCTGTGTTTCAGCCTCTGTCCTCCACGTATATACCAGGCTTTGTCCAGATGCCATACAATAAGAAGTTGTTAAGTAGTGTTCTATCATTATGTAGTGCTGACATTCCTGAAATCATTCCAGAGATATTGTGGACTCCCAAACAAGTTGTAGGGTAGGGTCCATATATATAGGAGGGCTACAGCTGGACAAAACATGGGTGACCCTGTACAGTCTGTAGGTCAGTGTATGGAGAACACGGTTATCTAACCTTGTAAGACATTTTATGAGGAAGGGGAATTAAATGTTTTTAACCTAGGCTGTTACAACATGTGAGGGATATCAGTAATAAGAAACATTGAGGTATATGGCTGTACATAATCCTACAGTTCACCATGGGAACAGTGGTGAACTAGAGCTTAATGTCTTACAGACAGTTCTGTTTGTCAGTGTGACAGTGACATTTTAAGTTAAGCATTGCTATGTAATGGATACATTTACATTATAAAAACAACTGAAAGCACTTGTAAAAACCACCAAACACCGAACAAGTGCTGACGAGCCAAAGGAAACTGCAAGACACAGTCACTTCAAATCTTTAATATACAGCTCCACGGACAATCCACATTAACGCAATTACACAGAATCAATACCCAGCGTTTTCATCCAAACAATTGGACTTCATCAGACAATGTATTCCCTTTTAATTAATCTATTTATACTAATTTAATTACTTTCGAACCAATGTGGGTCCCTCAAAAATATTCAAAATGAACCAATAAACCAACTAGCCTCATTAATATTAACATTGTGTTTAAAACCTAAAAAATACGTATGCATAATATTTAAAATATCTAAACATGTTTAAAAACTGTGTGCATATGTATATAACCACAATACATAATTACATAAAATAATTTAATTACCAAAAATTCATACTAACATTGTAAAGTAAAGTGCTTATGCTTACTAACATATTTAGACATGATGAATGTCTCCCTCTACTGTCGAAATTCAATATTGCACGTAGCATCCCTTAAACTAAATAAATACCATTTCATCTGTACATAAGAACATTTGTTTAAAAACTAACTGAATAATATACCAAATAAATACTTTACTTAAATATGGTTACATAAATGAATAAATAACATATTGTCATGCATCAAATCATGTCACTTACTATATTTAAAAACTACTATATTTTGTTAGCCCTTATTTTTAATAAGGAAGATATACTCAGGTGGTCGTTTAACCCTGGTTTTTTACTAGTCTCCAGATACACCTGCCACCACAATTCCTTACTCTCCAAAATCTCTTCCCAAATACCACCTCTTATGTCCTTTTCCACCTGTTGTAGCACGAAGAAATGAAATTTACATCCTCTGCATTCTCTACTATGCTTAAATAAAGCACTAGTCTCTTTCCCTTTTTGCATGTCATATACGTGTTCATATATTCTTTTCTTTAATTCGCGTTCTGTTTTTCCCACGTAATATGAAAGACACTTGTCACACGTTGCCAGATAAACCACCCCTTTTGTATCACAACTATATTTACCTTTACTCTTAATTAAGATGTTTCTACTATTTATAAATATCTCCCTCTTATTACTAATATATGAGCATTGATTGCACCGGCCACATTTATAGGTTCCAACTTCCTTTCCATTCATATCATTCTTCCTAAAACCCGAATCCTTTTTGTTTTCCAACATATTTTTATACTTCTTGAATTTCTAAAAATAATCTTCGGTTTAAAACAATTAATTCCTTCGATATCTGTTAAAGCAGCAAATTTGTCCCATTCCTTACTTAAAATGTTTCCTATCCCCATATTGTTACTATTAAACTCAACTATGAGGTTTTTATGGTACTGATTGTCCTCAGTCACCCTATCCTTACTTTCTTCTCTTGTTGTTTTAAACTCCATTCTACCCATAATTGGTTTAAATCTATCTGCCCTACCAATTTCCACTTCCCTTCTAATGTCATTAACAAATTTCTCTGGATACCCCCTTTCTATGAACATTCTTTGTAATGTGTTACATTCAACCAAAAAGTCTTCGTCCAGGGTAGTCATCCTCGAACCCCTAACAAACTGTCCTTTGACTATATTACGCTTGCAGTGTAGAGGATGCGCACTTTCATAGTGCAAAAAGGAGTTAACATAAGTTTTTTTCCTATATACCCTGGAAGAAAAAGACTTTGACATATTATTTTTGACCAGTTCTATATCTAAATATTGTAGAACCTCATAATTCATATTGTAGGTAAATTTAAGGAAATTAGTGGTTTTTCCGATATATTCTAGAAATTCAATTAATCTTTCATACCCCCCTATCCAAAAAATGACTATATCATCTAGGAATCTTTTGTACAAAATCCATTCCTTCTTAAATTCTGATTTAAGTATGTATTTTTCTTCCCATTTGGACAAGACTATGTTGGCAAAAGTTGGTGCGCATGCTGCACCCATGGACACTCCAGTTTTCTGTTGAAAATATTCTCCATCAAAAAACAAGAAATTATATTTTAGGACGGTGTCCATGAGTGCCACTGATAATATCTTATCTTCTTGTGTCATAGTCTTGTCCAAAAATACACATTCCTCAAACCACTTCATTCCACTGATATGTGGTATGCAAGAAAAAAGATCCACAATGTCTATAGTTATAAATATCAGGTCGGTGCTATAACATTCAGGTGTTAATTGTTTTAAAAAATCCCATGAGTCTTTCAGTATCACACTATTACTTGTCCAAATATGCTTAGTTTTAATATCTATATATTTGGCTAGGGGTTCTGTTTTTGACCCTCCTGCAGTAACTATGGGTCTTAGGGGTGGGTCCATCACATTTTTATGAACTTTCGGGATTCCGAACATGGTGGCCATCTTAGGTTTTGTAACTGTTAGAAACCTGTGTATTTCAGGTTTCAACACTTTTTCTAGCACAAAATCATTCAGCATATTATCTATTCGAGAATATGCCACATTAACCTCATTTCTAGAGACTACTGAATATTTAATATCATCTCTTAATATCATGTTCATCTTTCCCTCATAAATTATATTGTCCATAATGACGACACCCCCCCCCTTATCAGGTTTCATTACTCTGATTGTGTCTTCGTTAATCAATTCCATTAATGCTTCTTTTTCTTCTTCATTTAAGTTGTTATCACATATTTTCCCCTTGTAATTATTGTGTTCAGATCTAATCCCTTCTTCCAAAATTCTTTCAAAATTTCGTAACTGAGGCAACAAAGGTGGATTAAAGGTAGATTTCTTCTTCAATTTGGTATCTCTATTATCACTACTGTAACCATTGTTACTTGCCAATACACTCAAATTTATTCTTCGCATAAACAACTTGGTGTCCAGAATTGTGGTGGCGGTGTCACCCTTTGAACTAGGAATAAATTTAAAACCTTTACTAAGTAATGCGAAATGGTTAACTTTTACTTCAAAATTACCATAATTATAAATTGTAAAGTCCTTGTATGTGTGAATAACCTTATTTTCAACATTAATATCACATACTTCATTTCTATCAACATTCAAACTGTTTGAAGAGAGGGTATTAATCAATACCTCCCCCTCCCCCTTCTCCCCCCCCTTCCATAAAAATTTTCCTTATAATAATGAGGCTTATATACTTCTTCTGTTTCCCTTACTAAGGGAGGAAACTCTTGGTCATAGGTAAAATTATTCCGAAAATCTGATTGTCTAAAAACGGGTTTATTCCATTTCCTATTATTAACAAAGTTGTTCACATTCTTTTTTAACAAATTAGGTTCTGGATAGTTAGTCCCATTTTCATATTCATTGATATCCCTATGCAATTTTCCTATTTTACGTTGCATAATCACATTACATTTTTCATCAATGTCATGCCTAATATTATAATATTGTTGCTTCTCCTCCTTAATACTAAATATTAGGTCATTTTTAATAGCACCATCCAATTCATCGATGTCTTTAATCAAATTCTTAATATTTCTTTCATTCTCTTCCATTATTAGTTTAATAACATCTAAACCACATTGATTAAAAACCTTAAGTAAATTTTTATGAAAAATAGAACCACTAATAACATTGTTTGGGTATTTACAAATTCGCAAACCTTTTGGAACAATTTCCTTTTTTAAGCATTCAGATAAATATGCATTTTCTATGTTTAGCGTTTTAAATCTAGTCATAAGGCTTTTAAGCTTGTCAATTTTAACCACATAAGTCTCTCCTTCTTGTCTGTCCAAGCCAACATGTGAATCAGAACCAAAATCAATATTCTTGTTCAACCAGTCCCTTGTGCTGACATGGTTAGAACAATCAGTACCTTTACTTAAGTCCGTTCGAGCTATTTTCTTCCGTTGAGCTCCTACAGCTGCTCCTCGACACTCATTAGACACTGCAATCCCTTCCGATTCCACCCCTAAGATGTTTGGAGTAAGTAAAGGATTAAAATTGGTTGCTGAACACTCGGAAAGGTCGCCGGCGTCTACATCGTTTTCGCCCATAAGCTGCCTCTTCCGTTTGCTTCGACCATTATGCTGCCATACTTCCTCTAAATCAGGTTCACCACAACCAACCTTAGATTGACTCCCTAACATCCTGTGGCAAAGGGGAGTGAGTAGATCTATGAGTTCGGTCAACTGTCCAATCAGCTTCCTTGATTGGCCGAGCTCCTCCGATGCTTCCGAGCTCATTGCTGTCCTTTTTCTCTTTAGAGAAAGTCTCCCTTAGCTCAAAGGACTCACAAACCAGATAAAAACAACTGAAAGCACTTGTAAAAACCACCAAACACCGAACAAGTGCTGACGAGCCAAAGGAAACTGCAAGACACAGTCACTTCAAATCTTTAATATACAGCTCCACGGACAATCCACATTAACGCAATTACACAGAATCAATACCCAGCGTTTTCATCCAAACAATTGGACTTCATCAGACAATGTATTCCCTTTTAATTAATCTATTTATACTAATTTAATTACTTTCGAACCAATGTGGGTCCCTCAAAAATATTCAAAATGAACCAATAAACCAACTAGCCTCATTAATATTAACATTGTGTTTAAAACCTAAAAATACGTATGCATAATATTTAAAATATCTAAACATGTTTAAAAACTGTGTGCATATGTATATAACCACAATACATAATTACATAAAATAATTTAATTACCAAAAATTCATACTAACATTGTAAAGTAAAGTGCTTATGCTTACTAACATATTTAGACATGATGAATGTCTCCCTCTACTGTCGAAATTCAATATTGCACGTAGCATCCCTTAAACTAAATAAATACCATTTCATCTGTACATAAGAACATTTGTTTAAAAACTAACTGAATAATATACCAAATAAATACTTTACTTAAATATGGTTACATAAATGAATAAATAACATATTGTCATGCATCAAATCATGTCACTTACTATATTTAAAAACTACTATATTTTGTTAGCCCTTATTTTTAATAAGGAAGATATACTCAGGTGGTCGTTTAACCCTGGTTTTTTACTAGTCTCCAGATACACCTGCCACCACAATTCCTTACTCTCCAAAATCTCTTCCCAAATACCACCTCTTATGTCCTTTTCCACCTGTTGTAGCACGAAGAAATGAAATTTACATCCTCTGCATTCTCTACTATGCTTAAATAAAGCACTAGTCTCTTTCCCTTTTTGCATGTCATATACGTGTTCATATATTCTTTTCTTTAATACATTTACATTATGACAACTGATACTTTTCCCCATAGGGGGGTTGAGCACAGAGTGTAACTGGAGGCTGTTGCACTACATCTGTAATTAAGTGTCGACTGATTCTTATCTTCAAGGTAAGTGTGTTTTTATTGTTGTACTACTTGAAGGCTTTAGCCTAGACAGCAAACTATGTTATGTTTTGCAGATTACTGTATCATATGTTTTCTGTGAGAGTTGCATTAATCAGTTATTATGTATTTCAAACACCTAAATGCTATATGAAATGGCATAAACAAGTGAAATAGTACACAAATAAACATTTATATGTCAGCAAACTGTGTGTGGTGTCATGTCCTTTGAAATGTGTATGGGTATATGTTTCATGCAATAATGCTCATTTGTAGGAAAGAATCAGACACTGGCCATTTGAAAAGGTGGCAACTGTAGTTATAATGGCTGTTTGATATACTGTGCACCCATTACATATACTCTCTTTATATATAAGTATTTATATACTTATATATATATATATATATATATATATATATATATGTGTGTGTGTGTGTGTGTGTGTATGTATCATTAGAATGTTTAGTGCTTCCACATTGTACATTACATATGGTACACAGACTGTTCTGCATGATGTGGTAGAGAAATCATTCCCACATCTTATGGCTGAGATGGCTTAGTGGTACTTTGTTGTGGCTATATTGTGCAGGGTCCTGGCTTCAAGTCTTGCAAGTGCTGGTAATTTTGTTGCAAGGGGGAACAGTTCAGTTGTCGGGGAAGGGATAATGACAGTAATTACAAGAGATCCCTATTTTTGGGCCATTCACCCCCATTTACAGTGTCTTTGGTCAGATGTTTTACAGTGAGAGGTTCAGTGTGGAACCGATGTCCGAATGCACTACATATATATATGGGTTCACTACGAAATTTCGAAATTCCAAAATCTTGAGTTTCCGAATATCCAGTTCAGAATCTCGAGATCTTGGAATCTCGAAATTGTGACCCCCCCCAAAACACCACCCAACACAGTAAAACATGTTTATGCAGGGAGGCAAGCCCTCTGCACCCCCCATGTGGGGGGCTGCACCCCCCCCCACACCGCCCAGAACTTAAATATACCAACTCAGAGATCATACTACAGAGAGGACAAGGGAAAATCTCCTGATCCACGCTGTATGCTGATCCCCGTTCAGGATTTCGAAGTTTTGATACTTCAAACATATGATCTTTGATCATATGAAAGTCAAAGTTTTGAGCTTCGAAATTCTGACGGGAACCCATATATATATATATATATATATATATATATATATATATATATATATATATATATATATATATATATATATATATATATATATATATACACACATATATATATATATATATATATATATATATATATATAGATATATATATATATCCATACACACACACATATATATATATATATATCTATATATATATATATACACACACACACACACACACACACACACACACACACACACACACACACACACACACACATATATATATATATATATATATATATATATATATATATATAGATAGATAGATATGTATGTCTACATATATACATATATAGGGTATATATTAAATCATTGAATGCTTAGAAAAACTAACAATGATTTATCGATCCCATGTAAGCGAAAGCTTACAAACATGAATGCTTAGAACAGCGATTTTTTTCCAAGGGAAAAAAAATTGCTGTTCCAAAAAAAAAAAAAAACACTTAAAACATAAAGTGGGAGGGTTTGCCCTCCTCACCCCGACCCCCCAGACCCCCCTTACTTAAGTACACCAACTCTGAGATCGTACTACAGTGACAAAAGCGGCAAAGTAACAGACGCGGCCAAGCAATTTCTTTCCCAGGGAAATAATTTACTTATATGCTACTTTGTCATTTTCCCTTTTCGTCTTTTCAAGTTCGATCAAGATGCAGTCGAAAGAATGCATCTTCGATCATCTAATAGGAACCCGTATATATATATATATATATATATATATATATATACACATGCACATATATATACATATACATATATAAATACATTTTACCTACTGTTGAATGACTGTACTGCCTGATCCACACATATCTACAGCTCTGGTGGCTTAGTGGTAACTTGCTGTAGCTATGGTGTGCAGGGTCCTGGGCTCGAGACTTGCAAGGACTGGTTATTTTGTTGCTGGGCAGAACAAGGGCTGTTGGATACAGAGTGATTAAGGCCCTTTTAAGCAGTTGTAAGAGGGTTTGCATGGTGATAAGCAGTGCTAACTTCTGGTTAAATATGCTTAGAGACAGTTAGCCTGAAAAGTGCTTAATCTGTGTAGGCATTGCTTTTTGCTGCGCAGCCAGGCTTAACCCCACTTACTAGTGCTTAAAAGTGATTACTCCCACTTACCCTCATGCTAAATTCTTTAAAAGTAAAGAAAAAAGGGGTGATAGAAAAGTGGTGAAAAAGGGGGAACAAAAAGGGAAAGACAATAGGGAAAGTAGTTAGGGATGTGCAGGACATGTGTAGGGAAGGTCCATAGCTTTCCATTTCTTCTACAGCAATAGCTGTGCATATATATACTGAATCTGGAGGTATATTTGGACACTCAAACCACTGAGAGAAGGGTGAGGACAAAAATAATGTTTTTTGAAGCCAGTTAGACCAGATTACATGTGTCCAGTGGAAATGTGTGTGAAATGGACAGTTATGTATGAGGCAAAAATTTTTTTTTGGCAACCGATTGCCTCTTTTTTTTTAAGGTGAGAGTGGGATGTTGGGGAAGGATAGTAGGTATATTTGGGGAAATAGGTTGGGTAGGAAGACAGACAAGACAGCATACAGGGGCGGTATGTGACACATGTGGGGGGTAAACACCTTGGACGAGGAGTGGTGTTTTGAAATTGGAAGCCCATGAGCCCCCAAATGGAAACAGTGGGACTGAGGTCCCCACTCATAGGCAGTCACCACTGCACCTTCACCGCCCCAAAGAGGGCTGTGCTGGGGGCTGAGCAGGAGGGTAGGCTGACCCTCTAATTATGCCACGTTTCCCCCAAGCTGGTGTAGCAGATCTTTAAACTCCCTTCAGAGCTTGCTATGCACCATTCCCCAGACCTGACTTTGGGTAACAGTATATTGTCTGCTCCTGCTCCCAGGGGGACAAGCTCCACCCCCTGAGGCGGTTCCACCCAAAGGTGGTGCAGAACCAGCAGACAAGGTGGTTCTGGGTTGGGTCCCAGATGTGCTGGGGCCCAGTGCCACAGCCAGATGAGGTGGGAGAGGTGGGACCGCTGGGACTGACCTTCCCAAACATGCTATGGTGTTGCAGTTTTAGAACATACGTGGGTTTGTAATAGTCAACATAATCCAGGGTTGGTTATAACAGCATGCATAGATATTCCCATTAATCCAAAATACCAGATTTGGAACAGTTGCATAGCAAACAGAACACACGCATATATGAAACCACAGTGGCCATTACAACAGCATGTATGTTACATTGATAGCAACAGGCCACCATAATAGAAACACATTTCAATATTTGTTGAACAATAGGACATATGTCCCAACAGTAGGTCTGGTGTAAACATACCCATTGATTTGTGTCTTTAGATTATTGTTGAAGATATGGTGGGGGGGGAGATGTCAATTAACAACTTATATACCCTTGCAGTTCTCACAAATTTAATGATCATTGCTCTAATCATTACTATACAGGTTTTATTACAATACCCTATGGCCTTGGTTTGGGCAGTGGTATGTTTGTAAATAGTGTATATTTCATCTGTCTTATAGTTAAATTCTACTTCTCTTACCTGGTAGACCTGTGGAGGGAATGTTCATTAACACTACCTGACTGTTTCTTCACATATTTCCAGATTCCTAGTTGTAATTATACACATGCCTCTCAATCTTTTAATGCACAACATCTGGACAAAGCTTGACAGCATGGGGGTACAAATAGGGACATGTTTTGAATATTGCTCTTATAAACATTTAGACAGTTGCTAGACTAGCAGGATTTGTTTTAATATACATTTTCTGAAGGATTTGAAGTCTGACACTCAAATGTATGTCATTATTTGGTGACTACAACCCTGAGATCATCCCCCTGATTTGCCAGGAAAAAAGAGGAATAGGCCAAAAATATGGGCCAAATATCTGGACATTCTGAGAAAATCTGTACAGTTGAGAGGTATGATTATGCATACAGTTTACTACCACTCCCAGGATTCGAACCATGGCTGTGTCTGCTAAAAATATAACAATTTCTGTTCCATCAGAGTGAGCTATTTAGACACTGCTGTTTGTGCCTTCAGTGTTTTCTTTTTAAGTCTCTCTTGGTTGTACAGTCTGACCTTGTAATTACAACAGTCTTATACAGACATTCCTAGACATATTTTTATGTAGCACAGTGTGAGAAACACAACAGTACTATTCTGATATCAGACGTTGGTGAATGCTGCATGTCAGGCCATACAATACCAGAGTAAACACTACCAGTCCAGGATTTAAAACTTTATTGCCAGGCAATTACAGTTTTCTTATCTGAAAGGCCTGTGGGGGAATGTTTGTTAACACTACCTGACTGTTTCTACACATATTCCCATATTCCTAGTTAATATTATGCACATACCTCTCAATCTCTTAATGCACACACTCTGGACAAAGCTTGACAACATGGAGGTACAAATAGGGACGTATTTTGAATATTGCTTTTATAAACTTGGAGAGTTGTTAGAGTAACATGATTTAATATACATTTTCTGAAGGATTTGTGGTCTGAAAATCAAATGTATGTCATTATTTAGTGATTACAATTCTGAGATCATCCCAGTGATTTGCCAGGGAGACAGAGGAACAGGCTAAAAATATGAACCAATTATCTGGACATTTTGCAAAAAGCTGTACCGTTGAGAGGTATGATTATGCATACAGCTTACTACCACTCCCAGAATTTGAACCATGGCTGTGTGTGCTAAAAAATACAACAATTTGAGTTTCATCAGAGTGAGCTATTTTGAAACTGCTGCTTGCTCTTTTAGTGTTTTATGTCTAAGTCTCTCTTGGTTGTACAATCAGACCATGTACTTACAACAGTCTTATACAGACATTCCTAGACATATTTTTATGTAGCACAGTGTGGGTAACAGTGATTAACACAACATTATTATTCAGAGACTGCAACACTAAATGCTATACAATACCAGAGTAAACACAACCAGTCCAGGATTTAGAAATTTATTGCCAGGCAGTTATGGTTTTATTGAAATATCACCTATATGGTACTATTACTGTCATATTGTTTGGTTTATTCAGTACTACCCATACACAGTTTTTATACTGCCAAGTGACTTTCTACTACTTTATATTTATTTGGTATGACTACTACAAGCAGGATTGTTACTCACCAGCCTCGCGACACAGCCTTTGCAACCTACTGGCATGGGCTTCCTGATTCACAGCCCACTCAGCTGCAG
This sequence comes from Protopterus annectens, assembly GCF_019279795.1. Classification (NCBI taxonomy): domain Eukaryota; kingdom Metazoa; phylum Chordata; order Ceratodontiformes; family Protopteridae; genus Protopterus; species Protopterus annectens. The sequence goes on along the minus strand of NC_056751.1, from coordinate 714,642,606 downwards.
CTGTAAAGGGAATAGAGAAATATTTAACCATACCTATCCATCACATACACAGGCTGGACTTTGGAAAACAGTTATTGATATGAATACTTACACACTGCTGAGATATCATCCCTCTGCCTTGCTTCTTGGACCCATTAATCCAAGAGCCCCCTCTTCCTCAACTTAAGTCAGCATAGTGGTTACGAACCTGCTCATCAGTCTGAGGAATACCAGTGGCACTGGTGAGATCATGGGCGAGATGGTCCCAGGCTTCTGCTTTATACTGGGAGCCCTGGTACTGGCCCTGCAGCAGTCTCTCATCATGGTTATTTACCAGGAGTTCTACCATGACCTTGGACTCCTGAATGCCCCAGCGCATGCCCTTGCCAACGCATGCCATACTGCCTACAGTGGGAAGCTGCAATCAGTTATAAGCTGTATTCCCATGTGCAGGGTTGAAATATGACCAATTTCCCACCCTTTGCTATGATTGGACGGTTTTGAATATGCTGAGCTAAGCTAAGCTATGGGTAAACCTGCATTGCTAAGGTTGGCAGTGCTTAAAGGGGCAGGTTCAGCACTGCTTACCAATGGGCAAATCCACTTAGCTGGGTTACTCATTGCTTAGCAGTCATATTTACACAATGCTTACACCTGGTAAGCAGAGCTGTGCAATGCTTAGCATTGCTTATTTTTTATTTTATAGACTATCTGTGTATGAGAGTGTTGATGGAGAATTACAGAGAAGGTTATAAGGAGTTGCTTTGTGTTTTTGTAGACTTAGAGAAAGCATATGGCAGGGTGCCTAGAGAGGAGTTGTGGTATTGTATGAGGAAGTCGGGAGTGTCAGAGAAGTATGTAAGAGTGGTACAGGATATGTACGAGGGTAGTGTGACAGCGGTGAGGTCTGCGGTGGGAGTGATGGATGCGTTTAAGGTGGAGGTGGGATTACATCAAGGATCAGCTCTGCGCTCTTTATTATTTGCAATGGTGATGGACAGGTTGACAGACAAGATCAGACAGGAGTCCCCGTGGACTATGATGTTTGCAGATGACATTGTGATATGTAGTGAGAGTAGAGAACAGGTGGAGGAGACCCTGGAGAGATGGAGATATACTCTCGAGAGAAGAGGAATAAAGGTCAGCAGGACTAAGACAGAATATATGTGTGTGAATGAGAGAGATGATAGAGGAATGGTGAGGATGCAAGGAGTAGAGGTGGCAAAGGTGGATGAGTTTAAATACTTGGGATCAATAGTTCAGAGTAATGGTGAATGTGGAAGAGAGGTGAAGAAGAGAGTACAGGCAGGATGGAGTGGGTGAAGAAGAGTGTCAGGAGTGAGTTGTGACAACAAGTACCAGTAAGAGTGAAAGGGAAGGTCTACAAGGGGGTAGTGAGACCAGCTATTTTATATGGGTTGGAGACAGTGGCATTGACAAAAAAGGCAGGAGTTAGAGCTGGATGTGGCAGAGTTAAAAATGTTAAGATTTGTATTAGGTGTGATGAGGGTGGACAGGATTAGGAATAAGTATATTAGAGGGCCAGCCCAGGTTGGAAGGTTTGGAGACAAAGCCAGAGAGGCAAGATTATGTTGGTTTGGACATGTGTTGAGGAGGGATGCTGAGTATATTGGGAAAAAGATGCTAAGGATGAAGCTACCAGGTAACAGGAAAAGAGGAGGGCCTAAGATAAGGTTTATGGATGTGGTGAGAGAGGACATGCAGGTGGTTGGTGTGATATAGCAAGATGCAGAGGACAGGAAGAAATGGAAACAGATGATCCGCTGTGGCGACCCCTAATGGGAACAGCTGAAAAAAGTTGATGATGATGATAGACTATCTGCTGTATGGGATTGTTTCATCATCCATTATATGTTATAAATTTGTTTACTGTCCCTGACATCCCCCAATGTACTTTCATTACATTTATTCATGAATAATATATATATACTGTATGGGGCACTTGTGTTTATATGGGGATTTCACAACTTTATTAAACTGACACCTCACATCTACACCTACTGCAGTACTCAGGTTAACAAATATATTTTATTTAGTAGCTAATTTAAAAAGAAAATGTTTATCTACTGCTTTCACGTGTAAAATGAAAGCTGGTTACAGTGGGGATGGAACCAGGAGTGACTGTTTGTAAGCCATATGCTCTAACCACTACACTATCGCAATACTGCTTATGCTGGCTGTCACGTGCTATTTAACTTCTTCTGCTGTTTAAGCTGGACTAAGCATAGCTAAGCAATGGGCACACCCGCACAGCTATGCTTAAACTTTATTGCATATTTAAAAAAAAATTATTTGTTGTGTTTTTTTATTTGTACCCTTCAGAATGTCCCTGCTAATGCTGAACCCGTAATTTTATCAACTTTCTGCTTTGTGGGACGATCGTCCCCCTTGGCTTTGTCCACATTCCTTACTCTGACAGGTTGGGAGATGTGCGCTGTGTGCTTATCATCTGTTATTCTATCAACTTTTGGCTTGGTAGGGACGATTGTCCCTTATTGCTTTGACCAGATTTCTTACCCTGACTGGTTGGGGGTGTTACAAGCATTCTTGCTCATTTTAAATTGCTGAAAGGCAATTCTGGAGTGCAGAGGGCATGTGTATTGTAAGAGCTCTGCTCTCAGACACACCCACTGTGCTCTTATATGTAACCATGTCCCTTTCAGAGCACGGCAGCACGTCTTCATACATATGCATGGCACGCTGCCGTGCTGAACAGGAATGGTCCCTGCCGTGCAGGAATAACTTATTCTTGCATGGCTGCATGCTGAATCTGGGGGGGGTTGTAATTTCAGAAAGGGATCTGAGATTATAAGAAGGCAGAAGTCTTTCTGGAAATCTTCTCTGAGCAAAGAAGGGGAACCATTTTTTCCAATATCAGTTTGTATATTACTGTATCCGGGTTCCTATTAGAATGCCAAAAACGCATTTTGTCTAATCCGTTTTTGTCTACACATATAGAGCGAACAGGCAAAACAGTGAAGCGGCTGTTCAGTGAATTCTTTCCCTGGGAAAAAAGTCGCTTGACCGCTTTGTTGCTTTGCTGTGTTCTGCAGTGTAGTGTGGTGTCTTGTCCGGTATAGCTCCCGAGCAAGAATGTGCAATAGTTACTGACCTAAGGGTTAGGGTGCGAGTTAAGGTAAGTGCATATGTATGAAAGTGTTTACTGTTTTTTATTTTGCGTTAGATGTATGGTTGAGTTACATATGTATGTGTTTTAAGCTGTTTACTTTTGTTTTGGGGGGGTAAAATTAGGGTTAAGGTAAGTGTGTATGTGTTTGAAACTGTTTATGTAAATGTGCAAGAGTTACTGACCTTAGAGTTAGCGTGCGGGTTAAGGTAAGTGCATATGTTTTAAAATGTTTACTGTTTTTTTTCTGTTAGATGTATGGTTGGGTTACATGCATATGTGTATTTAGTTGTTTACTGTTTTTTTTGGGGGGGTACAATTAGGGTTAGGGTATGTGTGTATGTGTTTGGAAGTGTTTAATGTTTTTTTTTTTTTTTTTTTGGTTGGAACAGCGATTTATGTCCCTAGGAAAGAAATCACTGTTCTGTGCTTTCGACATTTTCAGCTTTTGCTGAAAATGTGTTGATGAAACATCATTTGCTGTTTTCAGCATTCGGTGTTTCAATATAGACCCACTGCACCTAGGAGGAGGGAAGCTCTTTATGGTGTTCCCATTTAAGGGACAGATGTAAGGAACCAGCAAATGTTCTTTGAGGTGGTTTGTAGAGCAGTATAGGTCTTTTGTGAAACTCAACTGCTGTACTAGCTACTGGTGAGAGGAAATGGGAAAGTTTCCTGGACATGCTTCACGTGGCTAGAGAGCCTATTTCAGAGAATGGGAATTCTCCCAGAAGCACACCTGTCTCTCCAACATGTGCTATTAGTGTTGCAAGCGAGATTTATGTCTTTTAATCTAGTAGTTCTGATGCTGTTTGTTTTGCATTTGTCCAAAATGCGTTTGCCCAAAATGTTCATCAAAATGGTCTGGGGATGCCTTGCATGCCAGGCAAAGATCACCTCTCAGCAGTCTGTATGATACCTGGTAAAGAGACAGGGCTTTGACGAAGTCAGCACAGGGTATTCCTGGTAACTGAATAAACTCCATGTAGGCTTTGCACGAAACCTATACTGTGTTTACGTTTTAACATGTTGAGCAGCAGAGCTAATCACATATTCATGCTGCTCATCATGCATACATGGACTTTACGTGTTGACGTGTTGAGCAGCAGTGCTAATCGCATATTCATGCTGCTCATCATGCTTACATGGAGTTAACGTGTTAGTGTGATGAGCAGCAGTGCTAGTCACATATTAATGCTGCTCATCATGCTTACATGGAGTTTACGTGTCAGCACGATGAGCAGCAGTGCTAATTGCATATTCATGCTGCTCATCATGTTTACATGAAATTTACGTGTTAGCACAGTGAGCAGCAGTGCTGATCACATATTCATGCTGCTCATCATGCTTACATGGAGTTTACTTGTTAGCGTGATGACCAGCAGTGCTAATCACATATTCATGCTGCTTATCATGCTTACCTGGAGTTTACATGTTAGTGCGATAAGCAGCAGTGCTATACGCATATTAATGCTGCTCATCATGCATACATGGAGTTTACTTGTTAGTGTGATGAACAGCAGTGCTAATCATATATTCACACTGCTCATCATGCTTACATGGAGTTTACGTGTTAGCGTGATGAGCAGCAGTGCTAGTCACATATTCATGCTGCTCATCATGCTTACATGGAGTTTACATGTTTGCGTGATGAGCAGCAGTGCTAGTCGCATATTCATGCTGCTCATCATGCTTACATGGAGTTTACGTGAGCGTGATGAGCAGCAGTGCTAATCACATATTCATGCTGCTCATCATGCTTACATGGAGTTTACGTGTTAGTGTATGAGCATCAGTGCTAATCGTACATTCATGCTGCTCATCATGCTTTCACATGTACAAGCATAGTTTTGAGGCCAGTAGCAGTGCTGTCACTTGGAAATCATGCAGAACAGCATGAGCACGGCAACAGGAAGCATTTGAGTTTGTTTATGAGTAAACCTGCTCAGCGAGACTATGCGGAGAGCCACAATGGCTACCAGGGGGTGAAGATACTGCAATATCAGCAGTATTAGCACATTAAAGAAACTGAGTGCAATATACTCTACAACAATTATTTACAGAATGAAATAATGAAGGGGAGAAAAGTAAGGCCAAATACAATGAAACATACACTATACAGGGAAAGTGTGTGATGAAAACGGGCACAGACATGAATGACAGGAATGAAGAAAGAAGAAGAGGGCATGTTAAGTAAGGCAAAGTCCCCAGTATAGCATACATCAATGCATGTAATCTTCCGAGACAAGTTAGTAGCATAACATTAAGCACATATGTAGATAGCACAGTAATTACTGCTGTTTACACCTCCTGTGCAATAATATCACACATGATAGTATACAAGTGACAGTTACACAAAGTTACATGTCAGTGAAGATGAATGGTTGTGATATAAACATTACATACATGCTCACTGGAGAGGGCATTTAGCAAGAATGGTATATACAATAAGGAGTATGTACATAGTCTGAAGATCTGCAAAATGACTTGCTTAAGTATGACGGACATGCCAGCATACTTCTCAACCAGCCAAGGGCACATAGCAGCAGACTAATGGACAAATGTAGGCAGAAGTAGGCACAATCACAATCAGGGACACGTTTAAAATATTATGACCATTAATCTGTGGTAGTGACAGAATATGTAAGTGTAACTTATTATACATGTTCTGCAGGAGCATACATCTACAGCTGTAATTGTCAGTATTCTGTAAGGGGAATTCACCATCCCTTCCCAAAAATTGACCACTTTTTGGAGGGGATAAGAAGGACAGTGTTAAACCTAGAGTTGAAATCAGGGACAATCCTGGTCATTTGAAAGTTTGCATGACACATAAGCCATAATCCACACCTACAAGAATCAAATCCATTCCATCAAGGTTGTTAGTGACCTGTGTATTTACTGGGAGCAACTCAGAAAGATGTATCACACATGAATCTAGTAGAACACCATGAAGGAAGTCTACACTCTCAAATCCTTATGGGTATGCATCCAAAAGAATAGTTCTGTATGGCTGATGAGATGCATGTGAGCTCAATACGCCACATGTGATATACTTACCTAAAGCATCCCTGGTTGACATAGATTATCGGCGATATAGATAACAACACCTACAAACAATGCACTATTATGAGTGGACTCCCTACACATAACTGTGTATTACATGCATATGCCACACGTAATAACAATGGATATTGTCTGAAGCATCTGCAATTGATGTGTGAATTAAGAAGTGATCTGTTATAATGAATGGTACTGCAGAATGTGAGATTGATGGCAATGCATAAAATATGCCCATGTGCACAGAAAATACAGCAGTGCAAAGTTTATTGTCAATGAGCAAGGAAGCTGTCACTGTGATATTGTACACATACTGAACAATACATGGAGCACCCTCTATAACTACATGCACTCATCACATGTCACATAATCATTGTCCCCCTGACATTGCCAGTAAAAATGTTATACTGGCATGAAATCCTGATAAGCATTGTCAGACCCCACTCTGATGGACCTCCTGCATATCCACAAAACAAATAGCACCAGAATTACCCATTCTAAAGACTTAAACCTTATCTGTGATATAAATAGGTCTTGCTGGAGAGATAGGTATGTATCCCAGGGACTACCACGTCTATGTAACAGGCTCCCCATCCATGTGAAGCAGAGTTCCTCCCTAACCCAATTCAAGTGCAACCTAGACAATTGGATGGGAAACCAGAAATTCATCCCTGGTTTAGCACCTATGTCTCCAATGGGCACAGGTAACCTGTAAATGCTTCATCTCCCAACTCCCTGCTTACACTTTATTTATTTAACATTTGTTTACCAGGAAAGTCCAACTTGGAACAAAGCCAATTGTTAGCAGAGGCTTGGGAAGAAATGCTCCAGACACCTGTCTTTGTAATGTGGGAAGAAACTGGAGTACTCAGTGGAAACCCATATGAACACAAGGAGGACATGTAGACTCCACACAGAAGGTACCCAGCTGAGAATTGAACTGAAGAACCTCTTGCTGTGAGGCGACAATGCTACCAATACACCACTGCACCAGCCAAATACACTTATCAAGGGTATCAGAACTTATCAGAGATTTGGGATGCATGGCTATTAAAAGGTCCTTGTGGTCGTTAGCCTAGTAAACACCTATGAACCTATGGGTTCATACAAACTATCAAGTGGTAATACTGATGTGATGTAGTGGTACATCCATGAGACAGTACAGTCACACTACAGTTGTACCTATGCTACAACTGGACTTCAAGCTGTATATCAACTCCAAATAAAACTTTGGCTATGAATCACATACAGCACAGTGGAACTGTTAACACATTCATACAGCTCTACCTGTTTCACATCATTAAATCAGATGTACATCATATGCCTATATGTTTATCAGTGGAAATGTGTGGGTGAGGGCCCTGACACCATATGCGGGCACATGACAACTAAGCTGGTTGCAGTTCATGCAGAACAGTTAATGACACAAATACTGACAGTCACACAGTGGTGATGGGAAACACCTTTATAACCCTTGGGAACAAAACCACAATACTGCATACAATGAATTTCCCAAGATTGCAAATGACTTCAAACATGTCATATGTTTGTCTATATAGCAGCATTGTGATATGATTGCATAAGTACAGTTTGGAAAAGGACATATAAATGCATCCTGGCAACCTAGGTGAAACAAGTTGTCATGAATTCATATTGAAGAAGTGAAACAGACGGGTTCACTTTTAAATGTCGAAATTCCAAAATCTTGAATTTTAAAAAAAGTACCCAAAACATCGAGATTTCAGAATCTCGACATTTAAAAGTGGGTTAAAAAAAACAAAAATAAAAAAAAAAAAACTCTGAGATTGCACTGCAGTGAAGAGAACGGTAAGTGCAACAGGAGCATTACCGTTCTCTTCAATGTAACGCAATCTTGGAGTTGGTATATTTAAGTAGGGCAGGTGTGTGTGTGTGTGGGGGGGCTTGCCCCCCATGTGGGGTGTGCAGGGGGCTTGCCCCCCTGCAAACACTTTATTTCAAGTCTCCCTTTTTTTTAACCCACTTTTAAATGTCAAGATTCTGAAATCTCAATGTTTTGGGTACTTTTTTAAAATTCGAGATTTTGGAATTTCAACATTTCAAAGTGGACCCGAAAAAGACATGTATCCCTTTCTCACGATGTTGTGTAGATGACACACACAAAAACATACTTTGGAAACAGCAGTAGTTCACTGGTGGAGTTCTGTGTCTTCATATTCAGATGAAGGTATGTCCACAATAATACAAGTTGCTGACAATATCAGTGGGATATGATCATGGATGACCAATGTCCGGAGTCACTATAAACCCATATGAAATTTAACACTGTAGCTACACTCTGTAATTCTGAAGTCTGTTTGACAATGCCCCAAGTCCTGATATATCATTTAGAAGTGCATTGCTGCAGGGCACACATGAATATCAGAATCCCCCGGATTCACTATCCTTTCATGCATGACTAGCTTAGTCCTGCACTGATGCGGCCGTTTAGGAGCAGGACGGCAGTGTGCCATGCATATTAATGAAGGCACGCTGCCTGAGCTCCTAAATGAACATGGAGCATGTACAAGTGCAGGAGGCATGTCTGAGAGCAGAGCTCTTAAAATATACATGCCCCTGCAATGAAGAACAGCAGAGTATGAATAAGAATGAAGGAGACTGCTCATAGGTGTTTGCATACCCCCAGCAACATCCCCCCATGTTTACAAGAGCAATATATAACACAATAAAGATACAGAAGTGTTTCTTTATAAAACAGATTAAATTTAAACGTAGTTGTGCAGGTTTGCCCATTGCTTAGCTATGGTTAATGCAGCTTAAATGGCACAAGAGGATAAAAAGCAAGATATATGCAAATGAAGCAGTACAGCAATAGTGTAGTAGACAGAACATTCACCTTACAAGCAGTCATTCCCGGTTTGAGTCCCACTCCAGTACAATCCATATTCCACTTCAAATCACTGTATGCTCAATTTATTTGTTGCATAACCTACAATAACATATATTTATAACATTTATATATTTATAACATATATTTGTGAACTGGAGTACTGCATTAAATGCAGATGTGAGGTGTCATTGTCATAATGTTGCAAAGACCACAGATAATCACAAGTGCCCCATACAGTATATATACACAGGAATCAGGGATACAAATTGAGGGTAAAATGTGTAATGAATGATAACTCCATAGAGTTTCCAAATTCACCACCTTCCCAAGAACCATTAGACATTATTGTCTAAATTAGTGCGGTGGTAAGTGGGAGTAAGCACTAGTAAGCAAGTGTAAGCATAATTAAGCAGTAGTAAATGGGAGTAAGCATATCTAAGCAGTAGTAAGTGAGTTTAAACTTGTTTGCATGTGGGTAAGCAATGTTCACACAGGTTAAGCAATATTAAAGCTAGCTCTCTGTAAGCATATTTAACCAGAGGTTAGCATTGCTTACCTTCATGCAAACCCGCTTACAATTGCTTCAAAGTGCCTTAAGCACTCTGTATGGATCAGCCGCTGTTCTGGCCAGAAACAAAATAAACATCCTTTGCAGGTCTTGAACCCAGGATCCTGCACACTATAGTCATAACAGTTAACCACTAAGCCATCACAACAGTACTAAGATTGATGTATCACCAAACAGATCATCACTATAGGAAATTCAAACTGAACATGTGAAAGGAATCTATATACAGTTTTATGTTGTATAACCTACTACATAACATAAATATGTGAACTGGAGTACTGCATTAAGCCAAGATGTGAGGTGTCATTGCAATAAAGTGTTGAAATCCCCTTATAAACACAAGGACCCCATACAGTGCATGTACACATGAATCATGGATGCCAAACACATACATAGCATGTAATGAATAATAAATCAATGCCACAATGCAAATATAATGCAACTTAAATATTAAGAAATGCTAAGCATTGCACAGCCAAGCTTAGTAGGTTTAAGCAATTTGTAGGCCAGCTAACTCAGTCTGCCCATTATACCCCTTTAAGCAATGTCAACCTTAGGTAAGCAGGTTTGCCCATAGCTTAGCCTTTTCAAAACCATCCAATCATGGAAAAGTATGGGGAACTGGCCCTATTTAAACCCAACTAGTGGGAATACATCTCATAACTGGTTGTAGCTTCTCCTTGTAGGCACTATGTCTGGAAAGGGTGAGGGTGTGCACTTTCAGGCGCAGTGCTGGAGCATCCAGGAGTCCAGAGTCATGGCAGGACTCCTTGTGAAAGACCATGACATGAGACTGCTGCAGGGCCAGTACCAGGGTTCCCAATACAAAGTGGAAGCCTGGGACCATCTTGCCCGTGACCTCACCAGTGCCACTGGCATACCCCGAACTGGTGAGCAGGTCCGGCATCAATATGCTGACCTGAAGCGGTGAAAGTGGGATCTCTTGGATCAGTGGATCCAAGAGGCTAGGAGGACAGGGGAAGTCCCAGCCATGTGTAAGTATCAGTCCACTACCTGTTTAATAAGTGACAGCTCATGTATATTATGGATATGTATTGCTAAATATTTCTCTTATGTCTTTTACAGTGGCAAGTGAGCAAGCTATGAACCAGGAGCCCCATGGATGTAGATTTGAGCTGTTGTGATGTGAGGCAGGTTAGTAATAGTCTTGCATGTACTGTCATATGAAATAAATAAAAAAGTAGTAGTACTTTAATTGCCTGTATAAAACCTGTATTGTTTAAGGCATGTACTGCATACACCAGAGAATATGGCAGGAAGAGTTTCATATAGGTTGTATGTAAATAAATGCATAATAGCCTGACAGTAAAGGTCAAACTGCTGGACTGCATGTGTTTACTCTAGTATCATATGGTAATGTAGATTTGCAATCACTTAATAGTACTGTTGTATTAAGCACTGTTACCCACGCTGTGCTACATAAATAAAATGTGCAGGAATGTCTGTATATGACTGGTGTAATCCCTAGAGGTCATATAGTACAAATGAGAGAGACTTAGAAAGCGGTGAAAAAGCAGACAGCAAAATACAAATAGCACACTCAACTGAGACGTAAACTGTCGTATTTTTAGCACACATAGCCATGGTTCAAATCCTGAGAGTGGTAGTAGGCTGGTAAAGATAAAGAGTAGGCAAAACAATCCAAGCAGTCCCAGTAAATGAACGTAAGTTTATTTTTAATCCACAAACGTTTTCGTTACTGTGCAACAGTAACTTCATCAGAAAACCAGTTTGCTGTATACGCTAAACTTTTTACACATCACTTCAGCACTGAGCAAATTGACTACCTTGATGTAAAATTAAGTAAGGACACAGTTAATAGTACATATGGGTCGACAATATTCAGGAAACCTACATATTGCAATTAATTTCTGCACTGTAATAGTGCACATCCATTTAAACAGAAACGGTCTATTGTTAAAGGCCAGTTTATTAGGGCTGCGAGAATGTGCTCTTCAGATACTACATTTTATACTGAGTGTCATTTACTAAAGGAAATGTTTATTAACCGGAACTGCCCAATATCACTGATTGACGATTTATACCAAGAAGTCGAATGTAAAAGGAAAAATAGAATATATTTCCCTTTACTTCGTAAAAGTGAAGTAACTCTTCTTCGAGTTACTGACACTGCCATTGAGGCAGTTAGAGACCACTTAGCAACCCCTGAACTTGGCAGTATTATATTTACCGATCCAGGCATAAAATATAACATTAACTTTATCACTACGTTTAATATTGATTCTGACCAAATTAAGTCTATTTTAATTAAGAATTAGCAACTTATTAAAGGAAATTTCAAATTGGAGGAAAAACTAGAGTCCTCTCCTAAATTTGCATACAAAAAAGGAAGTAACCTTAAGTCATTACTGGAAAGGAGGAACGATTTTCCTACCTTTTCGAAATTAAAAGGAACATACCCTTGTGGTATATGTAGACAATGTAACCATATAAGATCTGCCAATTCTTTTGTAATTAGAGATAAGAAATATCACATTAATTATAGATTTAACTGTGAGTCTAAATCTATAGTGTATTTAGCAACCTGTGACTGTTGCCCAGCTTTCTATGTAGGAAAGACTGATCGCAAATTACGGGAAAGACTCTATGAGCACACTTATGCCATTAGGAAGAATAAAGAAGATAACGCTTTGGCCAAGCATATAGGGGTTTATCCGGGGCATAGTTTTCACTTTTTAGCTATTGACCACATCCCTTTAGACATTAGAGGTGGTCCCTTTTCTATAAAACTTGAAGTCCGAGAGTTGGAGTGGCAACTGACTTTAGATGCGTTTTCGGCACCTGGCCTCAATGAAAATTGTAACATTACCTGTGTGCTGAAATTAAGAAGCGCACAGAGGTAGATTTTGCATAGATTTTATATATTTTTTTATATATTTTTTTATTATTTTTTTATTTAGAAAATATTTTTAATATTAAATATTTTACTGAAGATTTCTAACTGATGACCAAATAATAATATTTTGAGGTTTACTCAATAGAGGAATATGAGATGGAACGTTACAATGTCCTTAAACAACTTTGGGTTTACTAGCACAGATGGTCTTCTATATGATTTGCCTTTGAACAGTGCGATATGAAGTCACAAAGGAAAATTCTGATTCATATATAAAATTAATTAACAACATTATAAAACTTCTTTAACGTTCAATATAGTGTTTGACTGTTTTAATAAGAATAAAACTTTTTATATAAGGTTTTAACAAATTAACTATAAAGTATGTTATTGAACATAATTAAAAATAGTGCTGTAGCACTTTAACTGATAAATGTGAATATATTTTAATGAGTATGATGCTACTGTGACGTGTTTGGGTTCTATTTTGGTGCCACTTATTATTTAAAAGTTTAGCGTATACAGCAAACTGGTTTTCTGATGAAGTTACTGTTGCACAGTAACGAAAACATTTGTGGATTAAAAATAGACTTACGTTCATTTACTGGGACTGCTTGGATTGTTTTGCCTACTGTTTATCTTTACTAGTTTGGATTTGTGTTTTCGAGCGTTTGTTTAGTGGTAGTAGGCTGCATACAGAATCATACCCCATAACTTGTACAGATATGTCCAGAATGTTCAGTAAACTGGCCCATATCTGCTGCCTGTCCCCCTGTCCCCCTGGGAAATCAGTGGGATGATCCCAGACGCTTAGGCAGCAAACAAGAAATACAACTGATTTTCAGACATCTATAAGAACAAACCTGTCACTCTAGCAACTCCCCGAAATGTTATGAGAGTAATAAGCCAAGTATGTCTCAGTTAAACCCCCATGTTGTCAAGCTGTGACCAGAGTGTGTACAGTAACAGAGTGAGATGTATGTGCATAATACTAATGTGTAATCTGGTAATTTGTGTGGCAACGTTCAGGTAGTGCTAACAAACATTGCACTCACAGGTCTGTCACATATGAACACTGTGCCTAGAAATAAAAGATTGATACCCTCTACTCGTACTGTTTACTCTGGTATTGTATGGCATTGTGAGTGTTGCAGTTGCTCTGAATAATAAGGTATCACTCATCACTCATCACTGTCACCCACACTGTGCTACATAATATAACTATCTAGGAAATCCTGTATAAGAGTGTTGTAATACAAGGTCAGAATGTAAAACTACAGAATTATAGACAAAAATTGTATAAGAGATACACAGCAATATTTATATAGTACACACAACTGTGATGGACAGTGTTTTATTTTTAGCAGACACAGCTATGGTCCGAATCCTGGGAGAGGTAGTAAGCTGTATGCAGAATCATACTCCACAAGTGTACAGAAATGTCCAGAATGTCCAGTTAGTCTGCCCATATTTGCTGGCTGTCACCCTGTCCCCCTGGCATATCAGTGTGCTAATCTCTGACATGTAAGCAGCATTTCATGTCATATAACTGACTGTCAGGCCTGTACATATTTGGAAAATGTCAATGAAAACAAACTTGTCATTGTATAATTCACTAAAGGTTTAAGAAGGCAATAGTCAAAATATGTACCGGTTCACCTGCATGTGGTTAAGACATGCCCAGAGTGTGTGCCAAAAGAGATGGACAGGTATGTATATAACATCAACCTGGAATCTGGGAGTATGTGTAGAAACAGTTAGTGTTAATAAACAATTCCTCCACAGGTATACCAGGTAAGAGATGTATACTGCAGGTAAAAGGTATATAGTTGTCGACAGCCATACCACTGTCCAAACTAAGGCAATAAGGTAGTGTACTAATACTTGTAAGGTACAGATAACAGCAATGACTAGGAAAGTAATGCGAACTACAGAAATATACTAGTTGTTAATTGAAATCTCCCCCCCCCCCACCATATCTGCAACAATAAACTAAATACACAACTCAGTTGATATGTGCTGACTTAACTCTAATGTTGGGAGATATGTCCTATTGTTTGATAATTATTTAAGTCTGTTTCTATGCATGTGCTATGTTGAAATACTTTCACATTGGTGGCATGGTGCCATCAATGTACCTGCATGCTGTTGTAATTACCACTGTGGTTCCATATATGCATGTGTTCTGTTTGCTATGCAACTGTTCCATATCTGGTGTTTGCGTTAATGGGAATATCTATGCATGCTATTATACCTAATCCTAGAATATGTTGACTATTACTAACCCACATATGTTGATAAAACTTAAACACCATAGCAGGTATGGGAATGTGGGTACCAGCGGACCCACCTGTTTCACCTCAGCTGGCCATGGCACCGGGCACCAGCACGTCTGGGGCCCAACCTGGGACCTCCTCGTCTGTTGGTCCTGCACCACCTTCGAGTGGAACTGCCTCAGGGAATGGGGCTTGCTCCCACCAGGAGCAGGCGTGAAAAGGAACCTGTCACCTGCCACCAGGTCCGGGTTGTGATGCGTAGCGAGCTCCACAGGGAGGTCAAAGATCTGCTACATGAGCTTGAGGGCCATGTGTCATGACTAGAGGGTCAGCCTGGCTCTCCTATTCTGCCACCAGCACAGCCACCTTCGGGGCTGTGAAGGTGCAGTGGTGACTGCCCACTGTTTCCATTAGGAGGATCATGGGCTTTCGATTTTCCAACACCCCTCTCCATCAAGGTGTTTTCCCCCCACATGTGTCATATACTGTCCCTGTATGCATCTTGTTTGTCTTGTGTGTTTACCTACCCAACCTACCTCCCCAAATATACCTACTATCCCTCCCCAACATCCCACTCTCACCTGAAAAAAAAAGAAAAGGGCAATCTGTTCCAAAAAAAAATCTCACCCCATACATAGCTGTCCGTTTTGCACACATGTCCACTGGACACATGTAATCTGGTCTAATCTGCTTAATAAAATATTATTGTTGTCCTCACCCTTCTCTCAGAGGTATGAGTGTCCAAATCTTTCTCCAAATATATTGTATACGCACAGCTGTTTCTGGAGAAGAAATGGGCAGCTATGAACCTTCCCTTCACCCTTCCTGCACATCCCTAGCTATTTTCCCTACTGCCAATCCATCTTTGTGCCTCTTTTTCACCACTTTCCTATCAACCCTTTTTCATTTCTTTTAAAGAAATTAGCGCGGGGGTAAGTGGGAGTAAGCACTTTTAAGCAGCAGTAAGCAGGTTTAAGCCTGTATGCATGGGGGTAAGCAATGCCTACACAGGTTAATCAATTTAGAAGCTAACTGAGTATAAGAAACTGTAACCTGAAGTTAGCAGTGCTTACCTCTGTGCAAACCCACTTACAACTGCTTAAAAGTGTCTTAATCACTCTGTATCCAACGGCCCTTGTTCTGTCCAGCAACAAGGCTCAAACCCAGGGCCCTGCACAACATAGCCAAAGTGATTTATCACTAAGCCATGTCAGACATACATAACCCTGATGGTTTTACAAACATATCATCCAGCACAGGCATTCAACAGTACAGGAAATGTATTTAAACATGTAGATATATGTGTGTGTATAAAGGTATATCTAAATAGATATATACATACATATATATATATATATATATATATATATATATATATATATATATTTATATAGATAGACATATGCATACATCTATATATATATATATATATATATATATATATATATATATATATATATATATATATATATATATATATATATATATATATATATATATATATATATATATATATATATATATATATATATATATATATATATATATATATATATATATATATATATAAAAGAGAACATAACAAATATATATATGACCACAGGCACCATTAATGGGGGTGAGGGGGCCTCAAGAAACATACATCTTGTACATATTGATAACCCCCCCCCCACACAGCCAAACCAACTGTTGCAAGTCCCATAACAAGGACCTGACACAACATGGGCACAAGATGTTAACAGTAATCTATCCCACCTGTATGATGTCAGGCTGGTATCAATAACATATCATGCAGTACAGTCTGGCTACCATAGAGAATGCACAATGTGGAAGCAATAAACATTCTAAGATACATATACACACACACACACACACATATATATATATATATATATATATGTTTATATATATGTTATATATATATATATATATATATATATATATGTTTATATATATATATATATATATATATATATATATATATATATATACACATACATATTCATATATAGATATATATGTAACTACACAAACACACTCAGAGATATGTATAGGAAGATATGCACACCATACGGAACAGCCAGTATGCCTACAGTTGCCACCTTACCAACTGGACACTGTATGAGTCACCCATGCAAAAGACAATTGTTGCCCAAAACATATACCCATAGAGCGGTCAAAGGATATAACACCACACACAGGTTTGCATACATGAGAAAGCTTTATTTGTGTACTATTACAGTTGCATATGCCATGTCATATAGCTGTTTAGACTCTGAAATACATATAAACAGACTAATTCCACTCTCAAACAGATAAATTAATACAGTATTCCGGAAAGCATTACATATGTTGCTGTCCAGGCCAAGGCCTTCAAGTAGTACAACAGTAAAGACAGACTGGGCCACAAGGTAACAATCAATCAACAGTAAGTAATGCAGATGTATAGTCCAGCAGCCTCTATCTACACTCTGCACACAATCCCTGGGGGGTAAAGACCTCAGTTGACATAATGGGATGTATCTGTTACATAACAATGCATAACTGAAACCATCACAATCACACTGACAAACAGAACAGTCTGTAAGGCAGGATGCAGTAGGCCTACATTTACCCAAGGTGAATTGCATGGTAATGTACATCCAGATACCTTAAGGCAGCTTACCCCGGATAGCCCTCACATGTGACAGCCTAAGTTAGTTATGGTGCCCCCCCATAGACTGACATACAGGGCCATATACCACTGTTACATACACTGACCTCTAGACTGCATAAGGGCACACATGTAGTTTGCAGATGAAGCCCACACACATATGGACCCAACCCCACAATATGTGTGGGGGCCACAATAGCAGTGGAATGATGGCAGGAATGGCAGGATGACGTACTCACTACATAACAACCCATGACAACATGTCATATGGACAAAGCCTGGTATGTAGATGGAGGACAGAGGATGGAACACAGACCTGTATGTGAAATCGTGTTGTCATACACTAAGCAAGTCACTGGTGTTACAGGATAGTCTGCAACATACCCTTAGTCAGGAATATGAAGTCAGAAACACAAATGGATGTAGCCCTGTACTGATAGCACTCAACACACACACACAAACAGCCAGTGATATATCTGACACAAGACCTGTATGTTGGACAGGCAAAGCATAACATGCACACCTCTGGCCATCAAGTGGATAGGCACACAGTTGAGAGCTATGCAGACAGACTGCAGTCCATGTTAAACTAGTATGTACACACAAACCCTGTAACACTGGTGCTATACAATGCATACAACAACAGTACTCACATTCTGTTTGTAGTTCTGGAACCTCACACAAATATGTAGCTGGCCTGAGTGTGCAAGTTCTCTTGTAAAAGGTACTGCTACTTGCTGTCTGTAACACTGCTGCCCACACACAGGAAGGATGTCAACCATACAAAAAAGGTAAAGGGACCACACCCACATGATGTAGGGATTTATAGTAGTGGGTTGCCATGACAGTGGTAATTGGAAGTACTACACAGCATGCTGCATGCAGGTAGCAAGTGTTAGACACTAATTGGTGCAAGGGCCATCACCTGATCATATGCATCACCCACAAAAGCCATGCTTCAATCTATTCCAAGCAGCTCAATCCATTTACTGGAGAGAGAGAGACAGAAAGAAAGAGAGAAAAAGAAAACAGAAAACTGATCCAGAACCGAAACCAGAACCACAACCACACCAAAAACAGAAACAAAGGAAGCAGGCTAAGGCTAAGGCCATAGCTAAGGAGAGAAAAAAAAAAACCTCCTACAAGAACATTATCCACAACAGACCTCATCCCCACAACAGGTATGTGAAGTATATATGCATGTAATTGACTGTAGTACTTGGTCCATAATACTGGGGTAGATGATGGGGAATGATATATATGTGCCATCAGGTGTTGCTGTTATAATGATCTTCAGCTGAACAACTGCTATGGACATTAGAGTCTGTCCCTGTGGATAGTGGGCCATATCCATCAACTGTGCAGAGCAGCACTGACTGACAAGATGTAAGCCAATGCAGTGTGTGTTGTGTAATGGAAAGGAAGTATATTACTGTTGCCAATAGCTGGTGGTGGAAGTAATGCCATAATGATGGACATGTGGGTTCCAGAGCCCACCACTTGCAGGACACTCAGGTTAACATGTATTGTAGCATGCTGAAATGCCATAGGTGTGTAATAGGCTTACCTGCAATCTGGCCCTATATATACCCCTCCTAATGTTAGGCTGTGTCCATATGTGGCACCTGGCTGTGTTGTAGCAAGGCAAAACAGTTCAGCTGTGCAGGAAGGAGAGTTAGAGATTGTGGACCTGATGTCTGAATGTACCCCATATAGGTGTGTATATGTGTATATATATATATATATATATATATATATATATATATATATACATGCATGTCTATAGAAATACAGATACCCATATGTAGACATATATATAAACACATATATACAACATAGGTTCATAGGTTCATAGGTCAGTACTAGGCTATTGGCCATGGGGTCTATATAAGCCTAGTTATAGCAGTTCCCTGGATATTTCAGCCCACAGTATTTACTTCCCTGGGCCCCTGTCTAGTAGGGCTGCTGACATGATCCCCAGAGTGAATTTCCTATCACCCATCCAATTGTCAAGGTTTTTCTTGAAGAGGGTCAAGGAGGCGCTCTACTTGACATGTATGGGCAGTCTATTCCATAGTATAAGGAGTCTCTGGGTCAGGAACCAATCCCTCCAGCATGTTTTATTCATTGAGGTGACAAGGTTTAAATCCCTGGAGCATGTGGCTCTGAGGGTCTGGGATTTCTTTAGGGGGAGCATGTCCGACAGTTCCGAGTTGGACATGGCCTTGTATGTTAAGCAGAGATTGCCTCTGAGTAGATGATATGCTACAGAGTATAGCTGGAGTTTTTTTTAGTCAGTCAGCATAGGGTAACTGCTTTAGGCCTGTGATTCTTTTAGTAAGATATTTCTTCAGCCTTTTCAGCTGTTGCAAATGTCTTGTGAAGTACATACCAAATGGGGCATTGTACTCTATAATGGGTCTGATAAGGGATGAGTACAGAGGGACAATGACCTCTCTTTTTCTGGATGAAAAGCCCTTAGTGATGAGGTGTGCCACAAAGAAGGTGTTTCTGGCTGTTGTGGTGATTTGGTTATCGAAGGTGAGACCACTGTCTGCCTGTGTTCCTAGATCTCTTATCACATTTTTTGGTGTTAAGTGTATTGCCACCTATGTGGTAATTCATGGGTACTTGGTTTTTCCCAAAGGGGATAACTATACACATCTTGGCATTGAGCTTGAGTCCGTGATTTTGGCACCAAGCATTTGTCTCGTTAAGGCCCTTTTGTAGGATATCCATGTCTTTAGGGGATTCAATGATGGCTTCCAGTTTGCAGTCATCCCTGAACTTTGCCAGCCAGAGTCCCTTAGTGTAGGCCAGTACTTCAGAGAAGTAGATGCTAAACAAGAGTGGTCCCAGAACTGACCCCTGTGGTATGCCACTTGTCACTTGTCAAGAGCTGGACTTGGAATCGGCTCCTTTAACAATGTGGGTTTTGTCAGTGAGCCAGTTAGCAACCCATCTTGTGACATAGGGATTTATGCCCAGATTGGTTAGTTTATCTGTGATTCCAGAGTGGGGGATGGTGTTGAAGGCCTTAGCAAGATCCAGATAGGTTGTGTGGACCATCTTTCCCTCATCCACGGCTTTGGAGACTGATTTGAAGAAATCAATTAGGTTCAGGAGACACAATTGGCCCTTCACGAACCCATACTAGGTGGGGTACAGGGTTTGAAGGTTGCCTATGTCTTTGTTTATAAGATCCATGATAATGTGTTCCATGGCCTTGCATATCAGGCTCATCAGACTGATGGGGCAGTAGTTCCTGGGATCCAGGGTGGATCCCCCCTTGTGGAGTGGGATGACTGTAGCTGTCCGCCACTCATTGGGTATGAAGCCTGAGGTGAGGCTGTGGTTAAACATGACACTTAGGTGAGGTGCCAGTTCATTTTGCAGTCCATGTGGTATGCAGTCCGGGATGTCATCTGGTTCCATGAAAGCTGTATTCTTGGTGTTGGATAGCACGGTTTTTACTTGTGAGGTCATGATTACCGGGGTTTAGCAATCTTCTGATATTACTATGGGCGGGGGGTGAAGTTGGCACTGAATCGATCTGCCAGGATATTGGCAATATCCTTGGGATCAGTATATTTAGTGCCATTCTGTTGTAGCTCAGAGCATATCTGAGCATTGCCATTTAGATTCTTGACATAGCTGTAGAATGCCTTGTGGTTGTCTTTGGAATCTTTGGCGATTTTGTTTCTGTAGCTGGCTTTTGAAGATTTAATGAGGGATCTCAGCTTCTTACTGAGGCTGATGAGGGAGTTTTTTGCATCCAGGGATTTTCCTCTTTTCTGCAGCAGTTTCTTCCTTTTATTGTATAGTTTGTTTATTGTTGGAGACCACCAGATTGGCTTCCTTTATTTTGAGGAGTGTGTTTTGGTTCTGTTTGGGATGGCATGATTCATGCATGAGTGGATGTGCTCATACAGTGCCTTAGTGTAGGATTCAGCAGTCAAACCTACGGTTCCCGTCCTCATGGGTTTCATGAAGTTTGTCACGTCTGACTTCAGTAGCAGGAAGTTGGCTTTGGAGAATTTTTTTATGGTTGTATCCTTACTGGGGGGTGGGGGTGGGATGTGGATGTCAAGGGTGATTTGCTTATGATCCAACCTGACCAACGAGGGGGTGATCACTGGTGTGGAGCATTGATTTTCCATGTTGGTAATGACCAAGTCTAGAATATTGGAGCCCCTGGTGGGACTATAGATTAGTTGATCCAAGATATTGGAGTTTATGAATTCCAAGAACCGTTGGACAAAGGCATTGGTACCCGAGTAATTTTCCCAATCAATGGCAGGGTAGTTAAAGTCTCCCAGTATTAGGGTATTTGGTTGTATCTTAATATTTTCCAGTGTATTTAGAAAGGTGTGATGAGAATCTTGGAGCATTGTGGGGGATCTGTAGCAAGCTACAACTTGGATTGCAGTCTTACCTACTGTTAGTTGCACCTGGAGAATTTCAGATGCATCGTGTTGAGCAACTAGCCTTGAGGTGTGAGGATCCTTGATGAATATGGACACTCCTCCACCTTTAG
Source organism: Protopterus annectens (assembly GCF_019279795.1). Taxonomy (NCBI): domain Eukaryota; kingdom Metazoa; phylum Chordata; order Ceratodontiformes; family Protopteridae; genus Protopterus; species Protopterus annectens. The sequence continues at coordinate 714,620,638 of NC_056751.1, read as the reverse complement.
TATTTCGGTCCTGATTTGATGGCCAAAAGGTATGGTAAGAATTGTAGCCTGGTATTGTCAGGGTACTCTTTCGGTCCTTGAACCAGGTCTCAGTTACTGCACAGACATTGATGTTCTCCATTATAAGGAGCACCTCGAGAGAGTGCATTTTGAGGTTTAGACTTCTGGCATTGAGTAGCATTACCTTCAGATTTTGCATGATTGTGTCCGCTATATTGGAAGTTTTGTCCTTTGAGCCTTACCTAAAAAGGCACTATAGGGGTGGCAAGAGCCTTAGTCAGTATCCTAAATCCCAGGGGTGACAGGTGTAGACCATCTCTGGCAAAGCATTGCAGTTTGTCGATCATGTCATCCCAGGCAGACAAATACTGGATCCCCTTTGAATGACACCAGAAACTTAGCCAATTGTTGAAATCAATCATTTTATCCTTATACTGTGGTATCATTTTGGGCAAAGGCAGGATGCTACTCAGGGCTAGTGTCATACCTGCCTGGGAAACATGATCCGAGAGCTCTTTCATGTCTCTTTTCATGTAATCCAGGGAGGTGCATCTCAAGTCATTCACTACAACACGGACAATGACAGAATCTTATTTATACTTGTTGTGGAGTGACTTGAGTGCATGCGTTAAGTGGTGGATCCTGGCACCCGACAGACAGCTGACTGTAACTTTCTCCTTGTTCAGCCTAGTTAGTAGGACATCAGTGTGCCTGACTATGGAGTCACCTATGTCTAAAGTGTTGGGTATGTTGTCTTGCCTTAGGGGCTGTTGTTGGTTGGCACACTGGTGTTGTGCGCTATGTGTCTCTTTGCTTGTGATTGGTGTTTGATTGCATTTCAGCTTTGGAAGTCCTCGTTTCTTGGGCAGGTTAATGTTGAGAGCCTCTGCATATGTGGGCTTGGTGTTGCTATGTGTGGGTGTTGATGGTGTGGGTTTTGAAGGGCTATGTGTTTCTTGCAGTGTAGTGCAGGTGTTTACCTTCTCCTCCTGACTGTCTAGCACAATCTTGACTGGAGAGAGCTTTGATTCCAGTTTGGCTATGTAAGTGCATCTCTCGCATGTTGTAATGTTGGGTGGTAGGAGGAGAGGGTTGTCTGTGTATATGAGGCAATTGCTACATTGCCCCAGTATGCCCAGATTCACCAGGTGGACAGGAGAAATCACTAGAAGCTGACTCATGGACATGCCTGTTTTATGTAGTGCTAGGGCTGTTTTTCCCTTTTCCTTGGTAAGGTACTTTGTAATTATAGGCTATTTAGTGTCTACGATTAATTTTCTCCTTATTAACAAGGAGAGATGAGTGCTTTATCAGTTAAGGTTTACTAGTGCTTTCCAGCAAGTTCTGGGCAAGTGCTAGTCTCAGGGATTCAGGTTTTAGTGCTGCTACTTGAGAAAGCAACTGGTTCTAAGGGAAAATTTGAAGAGCACACTTTCTGGCACCTGGAATAGTTTAACCATAGCCCCGCGGTGGTGCGCGATGTGCAAACCCATGCAAACAGGTTTTTAACTCAGAAAACTGAAAGGGATTGAAATTAGCCCAAAACGACCAATAAGGTAACTTTTCAAAGCTGGAGATAATCCTCTTGTAGCAGATAGGCTGCTCTAGTGCTTACCCCTCTCACTGATAAGCAGAAGGACTTCCCACTGGCACAACAAGGTCTGGACCACTCAGAAAATACACTAAAGTCCTGAAACCAGCAGATCTGGGAATAGGACTATTCTAGTATAGGAAAGGGTGGTAAAACAGCAGTACAGGATTTTTTTTTATATTTAGGCAGTAAAAAGCAGTTTAAACAGTAGCAGTGCACAGAAAATGCAGTCACAGTTGAGTGTGATGGCTACAGATTCAAATGCAGTTTAAATTTTGTAACTTTTAATCGAAAACAAGTGCACACACAGTAAAATGATTTTAAATTAAAATGCAGTGGAAAACAACAGTAAAACAGCTATTTAAAGTGTGATTAAGCAAACACAGCTAGGAGAAAGCCAAAAAAGCACTTAAATCAGCAAAAAGTCTCTCCTTCTTGTTTTTGATGCTGTGGTAGTCTGCAAGATACCCAAACAGGATCCGCCGAGCTAAAACAAGTGCAAACCCACACAAACATGGGTTTTTAACTCAGAAACTTAAAAGGGATTGAAATTAGCCCAAAATGGCCAATAAGGTAACTTTTCAGAGCTGGAGATAATCCTCTTGTAGCAGATAGGCTGCTCTAGTGCTTACCCCCCTCACTGATAAGCAGAAAGACCTCCCACTGGTACAACAAGGTCTGGACCACTCAAAAAATATACTAAAGTCCTGATACCAGCAGATCTGGGATCTGGACTATTCTAGTATAGGAAAGGGTAGGAAAACAGCAGTACAGAAAATATATATATTTTTTGAGATTTAGCCAGTAAAAAGCAGTTTAAACAGTAGGAATGCACAGAAAAGGCAGTCACACTTGAGTGTGATGCCTACAGAATCAAATGCAGTTTAAATTTTATAATGTTTAAGCAAAAACAAGTGCACACAGTAAAAACAATTTTAAATTAAAATGCAACAGAAAACAACAGTAAAATGGCTATTTAAAGTGCGATTTAGCAAACACAGCTAGGAGAAAGCCAAAAAAGTACTTAAATCAGCAAAAAGTCTCTCCTTTTAATTTCTGATGCTGTGGTAGTCTGCAGGATGCCCAAATTTGATCAGCTGAGCTAAAACTAACACATATATAGATATATAGATATATATGTGCATATGTCTACATACACACACACACACACACACACACACACACACACACACACACACACATATATATGTATGTAAATACATGTCCCCTATATTACCACCACAGTGCTGCATGCTATGTGTGAGGGAACAGCACACATAGCAATACACACAGATATATACAGCTGTAAGTGTGTGCAACATGGACAGGTGTGTCACATGTTAACTCCTTGTTGGGACCACATTGCCCTTGTCTGTAAAGTAGGGAATGGGAATATGGGGAAGGATGGCAGGTATATTTGTGGAGGTGGTTTGGGTTGGTAGATATAGAGGGTAGCCTACAGGGGTGGTATATGACACATGTGGTAGGTAAACACCCTGGATGGTGTGTGTGATCTGTGATGTGGAACCCCCATGGGCCCACATATGGAAACAATGGGAACAAGCCTCCCACCCATTGCTACTCACAACAGTGTTTCACGGCCCTGAAGGTGCCTGGCCTGGAGGCTGAGCAGGAGGAGCATTTGGACCCTGTGAATGTGTACTGGCTGCCTCAAGGTGCTGTAGCACATCCCACAAGTGTCTGTGGAGCCCCCTATGGAACAGACCCTGGACCTGACCTCGGGTGACAGGATCATGTCTGTGTGTGCCCCCAGGGGGGGCAACATCCCCTGAGGTGGTTCCACCTGAAGGTAGTGCTGGACCAGTAGATAAGGAGGCCACAGGGTGGGTCCCACATGTGATGTGGCCTGGTAACATGGCCAGATGAGGTTGGAGAGGTGGTTCTGCTGGCAACTATTCCCTAAACATGCTATTGTGTCACTATTATAGAACATATGTGGGTACTAATAGTCTGCACAATCCCAGAACATGTCCAACAGCATGCATAGATAACCCCAATAATGCAGAATGTCACATGTGCAGCAATCATATAGCAAGCATATCACATGCATATATGGAACCATAGTGGCCCTGACAATGGCATGCAGGTGAAATAGTCCATAACAGGCCAGCAATGATAGTTTCCACACAGTGAACATGGCTACAAACACATAGTACAAAGTGTGGTACAATATAATATATGTCCAACTGGTAGGTAAGCTGTAGCCATAACTATTGAGTTGTGTGAACAGTTTGTTGTCGCTGATATGGTGGGGTGGGTGACAGAGATGTGTATTAAGAACTATGATAACCTTGCTGCATGAGTTACTCAGACCTGTTTCCATCTTTATGTCTTTCAAGCAAGATGTCCCATAGCTGCCTACCTGTATATTCCGTGGCAGAAAACGAGGTTGTGTTGAAATACCTAATCCAGCACTATCCTGTCCTGTTTGGCAGGGCCACCCATGAGCAGCAGGAGTGGACTGCCATGTGGAACAATCTAGTCCACAGGGTCAGTGATGTTGGCCTGCATAACTGCAGTTATGGACAGGTCCGGCATCATTGTTCTGACCTGCTTCGCAATGCCCATCAGTGTGCTGCTGCAGTCTGGGGGGATTACCTCGCAACAGGGGAGATCTTGCCATCCACCCGCCTGACACATGTTGAGGAGCTCCTCACCAGCCTCATGGCACCTGCCCGTCTGCACACCCAGCAAGTGGCAGACACCAATGTGGTGACGGGTGCTACTCACACTGTTGCATATGCATCCGCATCTGTAAAGGTAGATCATGCATATTTGACACATCATATATATAATTTGTTGCTTCATAGTAGTAATAAACAGATGTGCATAAGCGATAGTATTGTGGACTTGTACTGTTGATGTACTGTAATGTTGCACCCACCCTGTAACAATGCCACAGCTGTGGCCACTGACATCGCATCTCTCACACTCTTATGTAGGTCCCTTTGGTATACCACCAAGGCAGCAGCCTGTAGCTGGTAAGTACGGTTTATGATGATGCTTGCCAATACACTGGGTATGTAATGGCTATGGTATATTCCATGCAAACATCTAACACACCTACTCAGAATGCATGCTGTTCATGTTCATGTATTGTTGCTGTTAAATGCACTGCATCACAGTGGTGACCATGATGGGGTATCAGAAGGGTATGTCAGACACCTGCAAGATAACTAACATCCTGTCATTGCAAAATGTGTCCACAGGGATTAACATAATGGTGGGACACAAGGCCTACAGTAGGGATATGTGTGAAACATCACCCTTATACAGTGCAACAACAGTGTATATACCAGTATTTTAATGGCAACTGTTACAGATCTACACTATGGCATAACATATTACTGTGGTCCACATTATTAGCTGGGACTAGGTTGTAACACACGGTGTTCAGTGTTTGGGACATTGCAAACTGAGACACATGTGTAGGCCATACTTGTTATGAATCTGCAAAAAGGCTGAATGTGGGGAGGGTGCATCAGCATGACACACCAGTGCACTGCAGCAGGGATCCTAAGGAAGCTAAGAATGGCTGTATCTGCACAAAGTCAGGTTCAGGAACTGTGGCAGATGTAACCCTACCCTCACAGCAATAGTGACGGCAGTGTGTGAACACCAAGGGATATGCACATGAGTAGACCTTGCAATTATGCAGAGATGGGGGACATGTGTAGGGCAGACTGACCATACACTGGCAAATGCAGATGGCCCATGCTAGTATACCCCTGACAGAAATAATGACTGCTGTAGTACACATAACAATATGTGTAACAAACCATCATGATAAGGGAGTGCACACATATGCACACACATAGTGTATGCATTGCAGTCAGCATCCACACACCTAACACATTTCTTAGACACTGCATGTGAATTTACAGGACATATGTCACATATCAGGCTCATGTACTGTTAATATATGTGGTGATGTGGTCTCATGGCAGATCAAGGAAGAGTGCATAATATCAATAAGGGTGAGTACACTCCCCATAGCCACGGTATGGTCTGACGGTTGTCAGTGTAATAGTATTGGATTGTTCATACATGCTCCGCTGATGTTGAGATCTGTAAACCAGACATCAGGCATTCACAAATTACATCTGTCCACGTATCTTCCCAGGAATGTGTCGCTGAAAAACATAGGGGCTGTGAGCATTAAAGCAGACATAACTGACACAGTACTACACATTCAGCAATGGGTTATACACCTGTGAGGTTTGATGCACAGTACATGGCAGGGTGCAGAATAGATGCACACCAAACTGTGTACATTGGTGAAGTGTTTTCCAGAGGAAGGGGCATCACCTACTAACAAAGCCCATGCATCACACACATGTATACTTTTGCTAGCATGGATTGACTATAGCTGCACAGCATGCTGTTGAGTACTATATGTAATGCATGTTGACAGATGGGAAATGGGAGGACTGTGTGTTCTATCTTTGTACAGCCTCACCTGTATGAGTGTGAGTGTGTGTGTGTGTGTGTGTGTGTGTGTGTGTGTGTGTGTGTGTGTGTGTGTGTGTGTGTGTGTGTGTGTGTGTTGGGAGGGTTATTTTGTCTGTAGGTTCAATCTGGTGGAGGGGAGGGAGGTTGATGCATGTAGGATGTGTGTGCGCATGTGTGTGTGTTTGTGTGGGTGTCCATGTATGCACATGTGTGATTGTGCTGTTGTTTATACAGCTGTACTTCCCTTTGGGATTGTGCAGTACATGGACATGGACTAACACATGACACACTAGGAATACTTATCTGATATGTAATCACAGGACAGCTGATAGTATAATAAGGTCTGTAGCATGGAACATGTATTGGGTGGGAAAGTAGATACCAGGTATACCCTTAATATCACAATCAGCAGAGAGGTGAACAACAGCCCATGCATGCAGCACTACAGATGCATTGGGGAATTATTTGACAACACCAGGGAGTTTATCCATATATTACAGTTGTCACATGATAGGTTGATTGAGTAGCAGATCTGGCATGTACTGAGCAATACTTACACACGATACTCCAGTGCATGACATTATGGAGTGAACATAGTAGCCTCTCACATATAGGGGCCTTGTTCATGATGTCCGGACATACACAGGGTGAACACTGAATGACAGCAGTGAAGTCATGTTAACACTACTCCACTCAGGTCAAGGAGGTAATGGAGTAACAGGTCTTGTGTTGTGATCACTTGTCTAGGCATTTAGAGGAATGATACATTAATGAGTGGCATTAATGAGTGTATGTTACCAAGTATGATGCAGGATGGGGAACTAATGTGAATAAATTGGGACTGTCTGTAAAATCATCGGCAGGTAGGTATTAAGGTGGAGTGTGTGTGTGTGTGTGTGTGCGTGTGTGTGCGTGTGTGTGCGTGTGTGTGCGTGTGTGTGCGTGTGTGTGTGTGTGTGTGTGTGTGTGTACTGTTGTGCACTGCTGTACAGGTCTTAAAGTGCGTTTCTTGTTTTCCCCCACAGGTGGTGCGGTGGGACAGGGTCCCTCCTGCATGCAATCTGATGTCAGTGTCCATACAGAAACCGCAGATGATGATAGTACTGTTGAGGCTCAAGTGGGGTTGTCAAGGGCCGAACCTGCGCCATCATTTGACATCCCCTTCTTAGCCACCCCAACTTCGCACACAGTTACAGTGCCTATACATACCCCATCACCAGTGGCTATAGCAGAGGGACAGTTTGTGGTTGGTGGCAGTGCACAGGAGAGTGTGGTGTCTATGCCTACTGTGTCTGGTCACAGCAGGCATAGCCAGATGCCTGGCAGGGCAACACATAGGCAGATGTACTGGGGTGCTCGTGGTAGGGCCTCTGGTCATCATGTCCCTGGCAGAAGCACCCCAACTGGTACCACCAGGTGCATGTTTCAGACTGCCATGAGGGTGCATGCACATATGGAACTGTACACTAGACAGGGCCTGAGGCTGCAGAGGGCTGCTCTCACATCTGCAAGCGACAACTTCCATGAACTGTCTGGTGCCCTCCATGATTATACACAGGTCATGGAAAGACAGTTGGGTGAGATGGTGGGCCTCATCAACTGTGGTTTGTCTGTGCTTGAACATGTTGTGGGAGTGCAGTAATGGCCGTGTGGACATAGGCCAGCAACACCAACAGCTGGCAGTCAACGTGGATCTGCTAGGACACCAAGGTGCTCCTGTAGTGGCAGTACCAGCCCCAGAACTGTAGGGGGTGCTGTCCGCACTACACCACAGCAGGCCATGTGCACATGGCCCTGGCCAGTCCCAGGAGGGACCTAGTTCTAGCGGACATCTGTCATCATGAGGGGAGAGTAGCACATCAAGGCCTGTACTTGGAAGTGCCCATGGAACCCCTGACAGGGACAGTCCATATGTCCGTGACCGAAGGTGGTGAACTGCAAACCTTGCCAGGTATAGTCTGCAGCTGTCCAAGAAACACCTCTATAGGGCAGCCACATACCAGAACTGTGTGCATGCATACCCACACACTATGCAAACACACCTAGGGCAACCCCATACCTACACACACCACATCACCATGCCCATTTCAACTTATTACACCCCTCACCCACACGCATGGTGTCAAATGTATGGCCCACCCTCGGTCTCTGGCAAACCAACAACACACCCTGTGCAAATGATGATACCTATGCCACATCCCTGTCATTCATAACTGTGATGCAGGGATAGGCTAATATGGTTCGGATTCACACGGTGATTGTACTACAGTGTACAAATGTACTGCAGTGTAACATGTTGTCAGGAGTAATGTTTAATGCATACATGTCAGGTAGTGTAGCTGTCCAGCAATGATGCATTATACCTGTTAGTAACACTGGGTGATTGTTGTCTCTATAATGTTATCCATTTGTGTCATAGGTGTGCATGTGTCAGCAGGAGGATGGTCTGCAGTCATATTCCACAAGGGGTATGGCACTGTGGTGACACCATGGCTATGACATATCCAGGGTACAGTTGAACACATGTCACAGGTTTGTATAACAGTTATTGCCTGTGCCACATGGACAGGTGACCTGCTGGGACATGTATAATCAGCAACCTGATGTAGACCCACCCACATAGATGCACACTCTTACTTGGCAACACTGGGAATAGATCCCTACCTAAGTATGTAGTGCTACTGAAGTGTGTAGCTTTCATTGCACACACCACACAGGGTTTAGAGTGGGGTGTGTTCCAGGTTACATGTTATGTTCCTGGTTACATGTTACATGCAGAACATCCCCAGACATGTACAGTATGGTAATGGGGGAGGTAATGGTTGTATATGGACAATACATAGCGTGACATAACATATACACATTAACAGACACATAACAGGCAGACACACATCCGAGAGACCTGGGCCTGTTGGTGCTAACTAACTTGTCAGTGTGTCCAATGTGTTACAGGTAGGTTGCACACAGCACATGCATAACTGGGTTGGATTGTGGTATCAGTTATCTGTATTATTGAGGGTGACAGTGGTCACCATACAGTGCTACATGGGACATATATCGGGTGGACCATGGTGTAATGACAGTGTAGACAGGACCCACATCCCACAGTGGATATTGTACTCACTGGAACCGATGATGACACTCTGACATACCCACCATCACACATTGACAATACAACCCATTGTATATCCCAACAGTGGTACTACAGGGATATGCATCTAATGCACATGCCACAGGCATGGTAGGGTGTTGAACTGTCATGCCTCACCTATGGGCAGCAACAACACTAGCCATACTACTGTGTGGCAATGCATATTGTAATAGGAGTATGTGGCCTCGGAATGCTGTACCCTACAGATATACAGACATGCACACATACACACACTTGCCAGAACTCAGTGGGTATCCCATGCCTATCGACCCATTTGTACAACACTGTTGTGCTGGTACTGCAGGGCACATGTAGCCATTAGGGATAGGAGCATAACAGGGTGCATGTAATGTCCAATACAGCAGAAGCCACATCTTACTATGACGATGGGTGTTGCGGTTGTTGTGAAGGCAATCATGGTATTCCCAACTACAGGTTTACTAACACACAGACACTGCTATCCTCAGTAATGCACACGTACACATGTGTCTGTACTGGGGTGCATTACTGCAGGTGGTCATAGGTGTGTACCTGGCTATTGTCCATGGAGATATGGGTTGTGTAGGGGTTG
>NC_056751.1:714498352-714605852 GCF_019279795.1 Protopterus annectens | reverse complement strand
AAGACGCACTGTCTGCAGTTATGTACCTGTTGTAGTGATGGGAAAGGGTGCCATGCCCTCTGTAGTCCACTGCAATCACACCATGGTTACTATCTGTGGGCAATATGCAGGGTACTACCAACATAGCAGTTGTTGCCTAGGCAAGTGTGTTTGTGTATGAGACATGGGTTGAGAGTGTTCTCTGGGTAATACAAGGGTTGCTTACTTTGTTCGCCAGGCCTTGATGTCACATGTAGAGGTATGGGTTGGCTCCCCAGCCTCTCAGCTATTTGACATCTGTTATCCTTGTAAGGTGGACATTGTGACATATAATAGACCCACCATATAAGAATTTTGCAAAACCCGCTCCACAATGACTCCAGTTGTTACACACTCACAGCCACCTCCACACAGGATATGAATGACAAACACAGTGACACACACAAACACACACACACACACACACACACACACACACATACACAGTTGTCATGTGTGGGATTACAACTCCTACCTAACTAGTTTATCACAAGACAGCATTAGGCAGTTATAGGACACACCACTGAGATTACTGGGTTACTCTTTACCCAAAGGTGTATTTCACTGGGAATGACATCAGCAGGCTTGCCAAAGAAGGGCAATGGAGGTTGTAGTGACTGTGAATGGCCTCAAAAGCATTGCTCCCTACACAAAGAAACACACAGACAAACATCCACACGTGTCATCTCTGGGAATAGAACCCCTAGCAAACTACTATATCGCACAACAGCATTACACTGTTATAGGATGCACCACAGAGATTACTGAAGTACTCTTTCCTCAAAGGTGTATTTCACTAGGAATGACATCAGCAGGCTTGCCAAAGAAGGGCAATGGAGGTTGTAGTGACTGTGAATGGACTCAAAAGTGTTGCTCCCTATGCAAACAAACACACAAACATCCACACTTGCCATGTCTGAGAAGAGATCTCCTGTCTAGCTAGTTTATCACACTACAGCATTACACAGTTATAGGATGCACCACAGAGCTTGCTGGGTTACTCCTTTCACAAAGGTGCATTTCAAAGTGAATGACATCAGCAGGCTTGCCAAAGTAGGGAATTTTAATTGTAGTGATTGTGACTAGCCTAAAAAACATTACTCCCTACAGAGACAGATACACACAATTACTATGTGTGAGATTATAACTCCTACCTAGCTAGTTTATTACACTACAGAATTACACAGTTATAGAATGCACCACAGAGATCACTGGGCTACTCCTTTCCCAAAGGTATATTTCAAAGTGCATGACATCAGCAGGCTTGTCAAAGTAGGGCATTTGAATTGTAGTGAGTGTGACTAGCCTAAAAAGCATTGCTCCCTACACAGACACACACGCACAATTGCCATGTTTGGGATTAGAACTCCTACCTAACTAGTTTATCGCAATACAGCATTATACAGTTATAGGATGCACCACAAAGATTACTGGGCTACTCTGTTCCCAAAGGTGTATTTCAAAGTGAATGACATCAGCAGGCTTGCCAAAGTAGGGCATTTGAATTGTAGTGGGTGTGACTGACCCAAAAAGCATTGCTCCCTACACAGACAAACACACACACAGTTGCCATGTCTGGGATTAGAACTCCTACCTAACTAGTATATCACACTACAGAATTATCCATTTATAAGATGCGCCACCGAGATTACTGAATTAGCTTTTCCCCAAAGGCATATTTCACAGTGACTGACATCAGCAGGCTTGCCATAGTAGAGCTATGGGGGGGGGGGCAGTGTGTGTGCATGGACCATAACCCATTCATCTAGAGGTAGACACACCACACTCAAGCACACACGTTTATATTCCGCAGGTACATGCATACAACTGCTAGATGACTACTGCCTTGTACAGTCATGTTGCACAGTTAGCCCTAGTGCCAAAGAGTCTATAATGCTGAGGGATACCAGTGGCTAATTTTTACAGTGAGTGACATTTACATATCATGCAGTTGTAGCCATTTGGCTGTGTGCTGGGCAGGGCAGGCCTCATGGTGGTAGGCTCTTTGTCAGTGTCACTCTCTTCCACACATCTGTATATGTGTACTTCTGATATATTATAGTGTGTTGTCCTTGGATATCTGTGTGTATTCCTATCCAATGTGTGTGCAAAGCATGACTGGTGCATACTCAGGGTTGTATGCACTAACATCTGCAACTGTCAGATATATATGGTCCACTGTTGTTGCCAGACATGGGCTTCATTTGTTTAAGTGTGTGAGCATGCCCAATATGACCTTTCAGTATGTTGTTGTCTGACATTGCCTTCATTTCTCTAAGTGTGGGATCATGCCCAGTATGCCCTTTTGTATTGAATGTGTGGATCCATTCCAGGTAGGTTGTACTCCACTGCAGACTTTTGTGTTCTACACTTACAGCTAGCAAACTATTTCTGCAGGATATCTGTAGATCATCTGACAATATGGGGACAAACTGGGCAAGGGATAGTGGATATTGTAGGTAATTGTGTCAGCATTGCTTCTGCTACATGGTACTGGTGTTAGCAGAGATATTCAGACATGTGTAGTGTTATACACTATGATGTTTTATGTCCTCAAGTACTGTCAGATAGACATTTTTGCTAGCAGTGATGTCCTGAGGAACATAGGGTGAATGCAGCTGTGTCCAGTATTGTGGTCAAACACCTACATATTCCTGCAAACTAATGCCATTCTGGAGTGGGAGCTGCGGACACTTGCAGCTGGGTCTGTGTAACCGGTTCAGCACCTTGGAACAGTGGTGGCAGAGGATCCCATACTTGTACATCCATCGATGTGACAGTATGGCTTTATCTTGCTGTGGCAATACCTCACAGCTGTACAGATTCACACAGGTTACCCAGAGGCAGGGGTCATAAGTCAAGACATTACCTCTATTGTGGTGTATGGGCAGGTATGTAGCCACCCATTTATGTGTTTGCAGCCAGGAATAGTATGTGCACATGGCTGTGTTTTGGACTTTGCACATTCCATACTGCCCATCCCCCCCCCATTATTCTATCCTTTTCCATACATTATGCAAATCCTATAGTTATCACCTCATCACAGCAATGTATTGGTGTTGGTCCACAGTTCATGCAGTGAGACATGATGGACATGTTACTGTGGTTTGTCCACATGGCCTTGCATATGGGTTCTATGGACTGTGTTATATTGTTATTTGAGAGTCCATGACATAACATACATTGGCAATACAGGTGAGACGCAGCCCTTTGGCAGAGAACTGTAAGCCATTTGGTAGTGATGCAGGCCAGCTGTAGCAGGCCATTGCATTCAGTCAATCCTGCAGTACCAGACTGCCATACAGTATTTTCCCCTGGGGTGACAGGGTAGGTGTGCTAGGTGTTCATGCCAATACTTTCTATCAGTATTGATCAGGTGGTGTGGATGCCGGCAGGGTGCTGCTTACAGCTAAGGACACACCTGCATGGGACACCTGCACTGCATGCTGCATTCTTTTTCTATTGCCATACACAGGTGGGGGTCATATTGTATCCATTTCCAACAACAGGGATAAGTCCGGAGAGGTACCTGTGGGTGGTGGTTGGGTGATCTGGATCCAAGTGTGCTATGGGCACTACTTGCATCTGACTCACAGATATGTATGGGGCATTCCAGTGATGCTGGCTTGTGCAGGGACATCAGCTGTTCATCAATACATCATACCTATGACCTTTGTGATCTGCGAGTGTTTGGCCAGACATCGGTATTCCCTACTATAAGGCCAGATAATGTGATGCAAACCTGTATGTACAATTCCAAGGGTGTGTCCATTTCACATTTACACATTATACACTGTCTGTCTGGGGTACTTTCCCCTGTGTACTGCTTGTATAGCTGGCCCAACAATCATTCCATGTCCATATTACCTCCTTACATTTACAGTGGCTTACTGCTAGAATGTGTTATACTGGGGAGCATTATGTTTGGCACTGCAGTTGTGAGGACTTGGCCCTGTCATCAGCAGTACTGGGCAATGGCCACCAGGTCAAACCTCACCATGCATACATACTGACCACTTTCACACAATATGTAACATACACCAACCTAACACATGCATACCTGAATATTGTACAAATGCTACAATCTATCCTGCTACCTTGACCACCTCAGGTTATCTGTGCTCCACTGGTATTATACCTACACATACATGTTACTACATTTCTACATCAGATTGAAGAGGGGCACACCTGACTGTTACAACATGCCTATATCAGATTGGGGGGGCACACCAGGCTGTTACTACATTTCTACATAGGATTTGTGGGGGGCACTCCTGACTGTTTCTACATTTCTACATAGGACTGGAGGAGCACACCTGACTGTTACTACATTTCTACATAGGATAGGGAGGCACTCCTGACTGTTACTACATTTCTACATAGGATTGGGGGGCACACCTGACTGTTACTACATTTCTACATAGGATTGGGGGAGCACGCCTGACTGTTACTACATTTCTACATAGGATTGGGGGGGCACACCTGACTGTTTCTACATTTCTACATAGGATTGTGGGGCACACCTGGCTGTTTCTACATTTCTACATAGGATTGGCGGGCACACCTGACTGTTTCTACATTTCTACATAGGATTAGGGGGGGCACACCTGACACTTGTACACATTTGTATGACTGTACTGGTATGTCAGGTACTTAACCTCATTCTGTATTCTAACCTATCATGCTGAATAGAGGCATATCAGTGTACTACAGGCCTTAGGTTTGCTTGACCTACATATCAGTTTCTGACTTCCTACCCTTCAGAAGTAACATCCCACTGCCTGACCTGATGTAGTCTGTCTGTGTAGGCCTGGGGGGGGGGTTACCCATCGGCATCATTCAGAGGCCTTAGCACAGCCTTTGTTTGTGTTTGTCTACACCTGTCCTGCTGGCTTTGATTGTTGTTGGGTATGTGAACTTCCCTGACTGGGATGTGTATGTCATATGGACACATATGTGGCCCAGCACATTTCCTGCAGTGGGTGTTGTCACCATGTGTAGTACTGGCTCTATGGTGGCACCAGTATTTGTTACAGATCTCATGCTACACTATGGGTGTCTACTATCTGCTGGCATCCCGTTCACCCACCCAATTCCCTTGCATGCTCACATCCATACCATAGATACAAGTAACAACACATACTACTCCATTCGGCAATTGGTAAGAAGAGTGACTTACCTTGTGGCTGTGCCAGTATTGAGGATGGTGCTGGAGGGCTACCTAAGTTGGATGCACACAGTACACTCCCTATACATGGTTGAGCACAGGTAGTGTCATGTTTGGCATCCCTTTTACTGTATGTGCAAGTCAGAGAGAGGTGTCATTCCCTGGATCCCTACTGTGTCAGTGTATGTGCTATACATTGCCTCTTTGCCAAGGCCAGGGCATACTGGGCATGACTCCTTTGGCCTACTGGGGCAGGCTCAGGTTGTTCCCCTCTGAGTCACTCTGTGCCTGTGCAAGCCTTGGCATTGGTAGGTGACTGTGTAGCACTGCCCCGTGCTGCTCCTGTTGCAGCTGTTTCTGCAGGATCATATTGTGTAGCATGGCACATACGATGACAGTTTGAATACATGTAGCTGATGGGTACTGCAAGGCTCCACCGGATGTGTTCAGGCACTGGAACCATGACTTGAGCATCCCAAACACATGCGTTTTATAATTCTGGTCTGTGCGTGTGCCTCATTATGGAATTCTTGTTCGGGTGTGTGTGCAATTCTGATGGGTGTCATCAGCCATGGCTCCAGTATGTAACCGGCATCCCCCACTAGGTGTAAGGGATTTCCCCATTGGCAAATCTTTGGTACAGCTGCATCAGATGCCAGATGTGGGAATCGTGATAGTTTCCAGGGCAGCCAGCACACACATTCATTATAATGCCCTGGGCATCGCACATGACCTGGCAGTTGATGGAGGGGAAGCCCTTGCAGTTGATGTAGACCCTGCCCCGCTCACCGGGTGGTGCTTTGATGCATATGTGCATGCAGTCTATAGCCCCCACTACCTCAGGGTATTCTGCTATTTGGTAGAAGAGATGCATATTGCTGGCCAATGCCTCACAGGTGTTTGGGAAATATACGTGCTCACCGGCATGTATTGACATGGCATCCAGGAACTGGTGGAGTACCCTGGATGCTAATGCCTGTGAGATCCCTATGATAACCACCCCAGTTGGCCTTTGGAAGGTACCTGTGGCTAGTATTCTTAGGCCTATACATACTTTGGTATCCACTGGGATGGGTTCCCCTCTGTTAATTCTGAGTGTCAGGCGTGGCCGGCACAGCTCAACAATTTGCTGTAGGAGGTCCCTGTCCACCCTATAGTGCTCCACTATCTCCAGGTCATGTAGCCCCTGGTAGGTTACCCTGGCTCTATACACTCTTCTCAGTCTCCTCACTGTGGGCTGGTCGACAGCATTCTCATCCTCATCACCCTCAGCCTCTTCCACATGTTGATGTATGATAGCTGCTGCAGCCCCTATCATTTTGTTGTTTTCGCTTGTTAAAATTTCCCCACTTGCATACACTGTTGGTATAGAGTATGTGGGAAAAAACAGAGGGAAAGGTGTTTGCATAGCTTATAGTAGTGTTCTGGGCTTGGCTGGGCTGCTGCCTGTGTAATAGGCTGATAATGATACATTTCACCTAACAACTATGCTAGTTCTCCTAGATTACCTTCCTACTGCTGTTTTCCCTTCCCATTGCCTTCCTGTTTAAGCCCAGGGGCACACCGCACAAACACATTTCTCAAATGTGCACAGAGCTGCTATTTCCTGG
Source organism: Protopterus annectens (assembly GCF_019279795.1). Taxonomy (NCBI): domain Eukaryota; kingdom Metazoa; phylum Chordata; order Ceratodontiformes; family Protopteridae; genus Protopterus; species Protopterus annectens. The sequence goes on along the minus strand of NC_056751.1, from coordinate 714,599,057 downwards.
TTTACTTTTTTTTCCCCTTTAAAACTCGGTGTGTGGCGTGCACACCCACTTAAGCAATGTAAAGAGTGTTAGGCAGCCTCAGACACACACCCTTGCTGAGCTCTGCTAAGCTAAGGGCAAACCCAAGCCACAGGGCTCCAGTCCACTTACAGTTTGCCTAACACACACCCTATTATATCAGCTAACTCCTAGGCTTGCACCAAGCTATTCCTGCTCTTACACTGTTGGGTGTTGACTAGCATGCAGGGGAAATCTGGGATTCAGTATCATTACCCTGATTTGCATAAGATTGCCTACTGATGTATAGTTACAGGTCCCACACTGAGCCTCCCCCATTAGCAATCATTATTTACTGGCCATGTTGTCTTCTGCCTTCCATTGAGTATAATGGGAAAGTAGTGATTTTGGTTAGAATTCTTCTTTCAGGTTATTATTTTATTTATTTTTTTTGCCCGATGCCATTTGCGCAATGCTGCCATACACTTAAACAGCTGAAATCGGCTAAAAAAAAACTTTTTTTTTAATTGTTTCCACGCCAATGGCCATATATTTGGCCATTGGCATGCTTTACACATTATATACACCCTTTATTTGGAGCTGTCATGGCTCCGTTTTGTATTTGGCAGAAATGTACTTGGTTACTAACCGAGTACATTTCTTCAGATTACACTAGTCCTGCATGGCTGGCTGACAGCTTCCTGGTTTGCAAATTCGCCTCATTTGCATGATTTTCACCTGCAAATTGGATAATTTGCATACTGGAGCTGCATCTGTGCAGGATCAGTGCAGGAGCGCTTGTGGACGTCCCTGCATCTTATTCCTGGATCGCACTGTGGACATATTGCCTGCTGGAGCTCCTGCACTGCTCCTGCACACCATGCAGGGCTTGCTGAATCCAGGGGAATGTATGTGTTCAGTCAAGCACATATGTCACTGGCCTTCTCTTACGTTTATGAATGCATTTCCATATAGTGTAGAACTACATCCCAGTAACCAGAGTTAGACATGCTAAACATCTCTTCACAAAGTGCATCACAGAGCAGCTGAATTGTGTGGATAATGACAAAGTATTAGCATGTGCATGGTTCAAATTTCAGGAATTTAGGACGGACTTGTGAAGTAACGGTGTCCACTGGTGCTCACTTCCGAACTGTGTGCAAAAAGGGATATGCAGTAACTGACCTGGATTATGGTTCAGTGCAAAATACATTGTTTTTTTTTTAATGTTTCAAGTGTTAGGCTTGCTAGCTATGGTATTAGAGAAATTACTGGCAGATAGACTACATATTGCAAATCATACTGTCTTTGAAATGTTGAGGCCAAAGTTTTGTTCTATACGTAACTGTTGGGCTTCCTTCCCTATTTGCACAACATTAAGTGTTGAACAAATGTGGGTCTCTGTTTAACTTTAATTTGGTTTGCCTTCCTTTGTGCAATCATGCTCAGTGGAGATGTGCAATCGTCAGCACTCTGGACAGTATAGAGTGTGGAAAATACACCAGTTGCCACACTTTCTCTGTGACACAGCATGTAAGTGCAGTGAGCTTCAGATCAGAACACGTGAACTAGAATTCAAATCCACGTGATTCTCTTTTTTTTTAACAGATAGTTTCAGGATGCTATTTGTTAAGTACAAATGCTCTAGACTGCAAATGTGACAATCAATGACTACTCTAAAGTGTGTGCCTTCCCCAAATTATTTCAGTAATGTCGACCTCAATGCACTTGTATATCAAGAAAAGTTTGAGCAGCATGTTTCTTCACAGTAAGGAGACTTTCCAAGTCATATTAGATGAACATTTCATCTGCCATCACTTGAACAAGATACAAAGGGAATCCTGCAGCAGCTATTGAAACCTTGATCACTGTAGGAGCACTGATCACCTATTGAAATCAAGGTGACATGTTTATATTATCCATCAGAAGAGTCATGTCAGTATGCAGAAACCATGAAATAAAACCCATAAAGAGGGATGGAACTGAATTTGTGTATACAAGGAGAGATGGACATATGCTTAACAATGTCTGGTGTCATATAACATTCATGGACATGTTTTTGTTCTGTTGTAATTATTAAGCTGCCATGGTCTGCAGCATAAAGTGACTGACATAGGCATACAGAAAGGTTAGCAGAGGGACAAAAGGTTTATGTCAAGCGGAACAAGATTGGAAAAAATATCTCATAGTTGTGGGGATGGATGCCAATTCAAATAATTTGGGTCAGTATCCACTATATCTCCATAAGAATTCATAACTGTGGCAAATGTTAGGATGTGGGTGATTAAGCATACCATAGACATATACCATCACAGTAAGGAATTATGTAAGAAGCATTTGGAATTAAATCCCTAATGCTATGGGCAAAAAAAAAACTTTACTCAAGTGATTTATGTCAACACTGTACATAATAAGTTGCACTTTGTTACATCCAGCAGTGTACAGAATGGTCAGACTGTTTCAAAGTAGTGCTTTTATTCTGCCTTAACTCTGTATTCATATAAGGCAGCATGTTTAAGCACCATTTTATAGACATAACTGGACTAATAAGGCCAATGCCAAAACTTCCCACGTTTTGACATAAGACATGAGCAGCCATTCACTATTGCATGTCATTGGTGTGCAATGCCAAAGTCCATGTAATGCAGAGGAAAAAAGTGAAAGCTTTCTTATGGACCATTTCTGGCCATGTGTGTGCTGTGTGAATTTTTTTTTTAGCAGATTAAAGGTGTAAAAATAGGATAGATAGTAAAGTGGTGAAATGGGAGGGGGAAAGCAGGAGAAAGAACAAAGGGGAAGCAATACATGTATTTGCAGGAAGGAATTAGGAAAGGATCATTGATCTCTACTTCACCACATTAATGTGCACATGTAAACAAAATTTGATGAATTTGGTCATATTCTCAATGAATTTGGATGGTCAATACAACATGCATGGATGATAATAACGCAACATGTTGTACATCCAGTTACATCAATTACATGTGTTGAGAAGACACATATGCAAAGTGGAGAGCTATGTATGGAACACTTTTTTGTTGTGGGACAGGTGTCCATTTAGTTTTTGTTTCAAGAAAAGAGGAATGTTGGAGAAGGGACATAAGAATGTGAGGGTCAGGTAGGTAGGGTAGGTGAGGAAGCAGGTGCAGAAAAACAGGACAAACAAGACAACACAGGGAAGATGATGGGCAGAAAAGGCTGGGGAACACCATGCTTCTTGATAGCTAGGGGACATTGAAGTTACATGCTCATCAAGCATGGGAACAGTGAGAATCAAATCCTCACCCTCTGAACTGTCATCACTGTCCCCTTCCTCAGTTCTCTGTGATACTGTTGACATAGGAGTCTCTTTTCTATTTTAACTGCAAGCTTTCCAACTGCCTGATGCAGCACCAAGGCCAGTCTCTATTAGATCATGCACCATCTCTGACAGCTCCTGGTAGGTGACATAATCACTTCCTCCACCAATACTCCAAGACCATACCACTACACCTGCAGCTAGGGCAATGATACCTGATGCGGATGGGCCAGGTAGTGCAGGGGCTTTGAAGGTAGTACTGCCAGGTTGCTGGGTGTTGGTGTGGCAGCTGGTGGGGGGTTGGCAGGCCAGGCCAGAGCAGTTGGCCTACCTCGCTGTGCTGAAAAGCATTTGGTTTGTTGGCAGAAAGGTGTGACATCAGAATGATGTGATTATAGGTAAGCCACAATAAATAAATAAATACATAAACACATAAATGAATAAATAAATAAAAGAGAAGGGGTGGGGTGGAACAAAAAATAAAATAAATGATTAGAACCATGAAATAAATGCCACACTCCTGCTTTGCTACAATAAATATGCTTTACATATTATAGCAGCTATAGAGCTTTCACAATCCCACAAATGATTGTGAATTGTTACAAGTAATCTTTGGAATATGCACATATTCCATATGTTTTTTTAAAAATATCACACAGTAACTTAACAACATGGCATTAAAGCCAATACTTCTGTATTGCAAATGTTAAAATGATACTTGTTGAATGTGAATAAACAAATTATTTGTGGGACTTGAACCAACATTGTTTGAATGTACTATTACACTTGCCTAATATAATTACTAAGAGCTACAGAGAAAGCATGTATGTTTGATAGTACCATTAAGAAATTCATGCTGAACTTGATACTGATCTAGAGAATCACAATATATTTATTACAGTCAGAGTCAGTTGTGCTGCATGTATACCCCTTTCCTCTCTGAGTCACTCCAACCTCTCAGCATGTGCCTCCCTGTTTGCCAAGATTTCTTCTGCAGCTGTAAAATAGAAAATGAAAGAAGAGACATGAAAGCATTATGCATACCAGTCTTGGCTATCTACAGCATTCCATGTCATTTAAATTTGCTTCATCTGTATACTTACACAACTGGGTGGGGGGGGTCAGCAGTTATACACTCACCCAGCCACTGTTTGAGTTGTGCTTGCTTGCACCTGTGTAGGTCACTGTAGTGGTGTCTTCTCTGCTCCCCAGTGCATGGTATGCCAGTCACAGTACTGACAGCCTTTGCCAGGTTGTTCCAAGCCTCAGCTTTGTACAGAGACCTGGTATAGTCTCCCTGCAGCAACCTATGACTGTAAAACTTCACAAGGAGTGAAAAAATATTTGTGACTCCTCAACACCCCATTTCTCTACCCTGAATTTGGCACCATCCTTCATATCTCCTGCCATGTATGCATATGTCCTCAAACAGTTGAAATGTTTTCCCGCCAATTTGTGATATTGCATTTTATGACCAGTGCACAAATGTACACAACCACACCAACTGTGTTTGATGGTAAGTGAAGAGAAACACTGTAAAACAAAGAGGAAGGAGTTTATGAAACAACAAAAATAATGCAGTCACACTTTGCCCACTGGTCAACACTGAAATGCTAAATGACTTGGCTTTTAAGCCACGACTTTGGAGGGATTGATGGGATGACTGGGCACATAGTTTGTGGGGACTCACACAGTGTTAAAACTAATTTGTACAATGTGAGATTCAAACCTATGTAAAAAAGTAAATGCATATATTTCCACAGAGGTGATTATTCCTCCTTGCCACCGAAGACATACTTGTCAACTGTGGTTATTACAGATTTACAGCTTAAATAGTGACTGGTGCTATACTTCAATTAGGCCTGTATGTGTGTGACATTAAAAAGTCCTGCTTTATGCATTCTCAAGTGTGATGCAGGACTAATATTTAACAATATAATTAAAATGGTTAGGCTTGCATGACTTTAGCAATAGAGTTTGAAGTTATGATATATACCTCACAACACATTCTGTTTTACAGTAATTATGAGTTATGGGAGGCGTGTAGATGACCGCAAGTAAACTACTGTGTTATCTACACACATAGTACATATAATGCCTAAAAGTATGTGTATGCAAGCAGTAATGATGCCTTTCTGTCAATTAACCTGCTATACATAGTTATTGGTATGTAGTATTACATTTAAAGTCAAAGTTTTAGGAAAAATTAATACAAAAGTAGAGTGGGCAGGCTTTGAACCCTGTCTCACTTGGGTTCTGATGCCTGGTGTCAGAGAGAAAGGTAGGCAGCAGGTGTATTTTCCACACTCATTACTGTCCAGAGTGGTGACAGCTGTGCATCACCATTGGGACTGTTTGCATGAAGGAAGGCAAACCAAATTAAATGTTTCACTTTTTTCCTTAAGTAGTGAACCATGTTTGCACATATGTAAGCAGTGCACAAATGTAAGAGGCAATAGTGAGCATGTATTATTTCAATAAATACTCATTATGGCCCTTCTTCAGTAAAAATAACTACAGTAAGTCTTTAACCCCACTTTACCTGTGTTTGCCCTTTCTCAGCTCAATGCACTTACACCTTGCAGCAAAGATACACTTAGGTAAGAGGTGTAATTTCTTTTTTTTTTTTTTTGTTTTGTTTTGCGTGTCTCTATGCATGCGGTTTATCTATAGATAGCTAATCCAAATATTAAAACTTCCTTTTTTCAATTTATTTTCATATGTACTGTAATATTGTATTTTAATTTGATTTGCTTAAATATACTTGATTGGGGAGATGTAGCTCAATGCAGTGCTTGTTAGGGAATGTTTAGTTTAGGCTTTGTCATAGTAAAGTTAGATTATATAGGTCTCAACTATGGAACATGTTTGAAATTTTATAATGTGATATTTTCCTGTTTGTTTCTTTTCTTAAACCTTCTGTTATTCTATATTACACAAGACCTATATATGTCCTGGTTAGAGTGGGTAAGCACTGGTTTAGGACGGGATATATGGATTGCTTCCAGATCATGTATGGTTTTGAATATACTGTATTTTTTTTAATATTTTCTCTACAAAACCTTTATTGTACAGTCAACCTTGGTAATGTGGGAATTAGATTCATGGAATGTTAAAGGGCTCCAGAATTTAAAGAAGAGGAAACTATTGTTACATGTATTGTTGCAGGCTAAGGCGTGGTTTATTTTACTGCAAGAAACGCATTTAATGAATGATCAATGGGTTGATATAAAAAAAAAAGAAGTGGATCAGAGAAGTAATAGCATCGGTAGGTAAGTCAAATAGTGCTGGGGTAGCTATAATTATTAAAGACCAATATAAGGACAAAATTTTAGATTCTAATACAGATAAAGATGGATGATGGTGCTATGTTATTCTGGCATCTACCTTATTTGATAAACCTATTTTACTTTTAAACATATATGCACCTTGTAATGATCAACAAGTATTCATAACATCACTGTATTCAATTTTAACACGATTTGATAGATACTACGTAATTGTTGGAGGTGATTGGAATGCTTATCAAAATCCAAAGTTGGATAGATCTTGTCCACACAAAGCATTTAATAAGCATGCAGTATTGGCACTGGATGATATTAAAGAAGACTTTCAACTATATGACCCTTTTCACTATTTAAACAATGCTAATAGTACAAATAATTTTACATTTTATTCCCCGTGTCATAAAATGTGGTCCAGAATAGATTTCTTCCTGATTTCAAGAACATTGATTAGTTTAGAACCTATAGTTGTTATACATGCATGGTATTTATCAGATCATTCAAAAATTTTGCTGAGTTTTGCTAAGGAGATAAAAGATACCTTGTTGCAAAGAGGCTATAATTGGTCTCTTAATCCAAATCTGCTGAATAAGGAATAAATAATACAGGAAATTACAAAGTACCTTAAAGACTTACTGGTTAGTCTAAAGGAACAACAATATGCCCCAGATATTGAATGGGCAACAGTTAAAACACAAATAAGAGGGATCCTTTTGCAAAAAGCCTCTTATTATAAAAAAATACTAAATAAAGATATTCAAAACTTGGAAAAGAAAATTAAATTATTGGATTAACAACTGATTTGGAATTTTAATGAACAGACAGAGAAAGAACTATTTAAATGTCAGAATGATCTCTTCTTAATACAAAATAGTAGATTAACATTCCAAGAATATAAGATGTTAACGAGATATGCTAATCACGTTCAAACACCATCGAGAGCGTTGGCTAGGATCATTAATCAATCAAAAACAACACTACAAGTTTCAGAAATACAATTTAATAATAAAATATATTCTAAAACAGAGGATATTATTAATATTTTTGAGAAAATATACACAAAAATTTATGATAGGCAAAAGGATATGTCCTTGCATAGAATCTATGAACAATTCTTACAATCAATTAAGTTTCCAGAAATAGGACAGGATATTCAAAATGATTTAGTTAAACCGATATCTGAAGAAGACATAGTATATACAATTCAACATATGAAATCACATAAATCACCAGGTCCTGATGGGATGACAGTGGAGTTTTATAAAAGGTTTGCGGATATTTTTGGTAAGATACTTTCAGTTATATTTAACTACATAATTAGGAATACTATTAATGATCCCCATCTTGACGCCTCAAAGACTATTTTTATACATAAAGCCAATTCAGATCCTCAAAACCCCGATAATTATAGACCGATATCATTAATGAATGTAGACATGAAAATTCTAACCTCCATTATAGCATCTAGACTGAAGAAAATCATGACTCATATAATATCCAAAGAACAGGCTGGATTTATGACAGGTAGACAAACCAGTGATAATACTCTTACATTACATACTATGATAACACATGCTAAACAAAATAATCTTCTTATCTATGTCCTTATAATTGATGCACAGAAGGCCTTTGACAGGGTTGATACAATTTTTTGTTTGCTCTTTTACCTTATTTTAATATATCCCATGAATTTGTTCAAATGTTGCAAATATTACATAGTAATCCCTATACTACACTGTGCATTAATAGAAGCCTCTCCAAAAGAATACAGATTAAGACTGGAACACGCCAGGGCTGCCCTTTGTCCCCTTTACTATTTAATCTTTATCTTGAACCTCTGTTCTTATATATTAAACAGAATGTCTATCATAATGTCCCAATAATTTATGGAACTAAAATCTTAATGGCAGCTTTTGCTGATGATCTTAATATTTATTGTGCATCTCCAATATCTGACACTGACAAATTATTGAAGGCTGTTAATGATTTTTCAGAAGTCTCTAACTACAAAATTAACTTGGAAAAAAAAACAATATTTTTCCTTTAAAGACACCTAAACCTTTTTCATTATTGCCTTTGGTTGGGCAGGTAACATTTAAAGAAAAAATTAAATATTTAGGTACTGAGTTTTCTACAGACAATAAAGACTTCTACAATAATAACATTAAAACAATTTGGGACCAAATAATTTCTGATTTTGGGAGGTGGAAAAATTTACGATTGCCACTACTAGCAAAAGTTTCAATTGTCAAAATGAATGTGTTACCACAATTACTTTATATTTTTAGGTCAGCCCAATTAATACTTTCAAAGACATATTTTAAAAAAAATCATAAAGAATTGGCTAAATTCATTTGGGAACCAAAAAAACAGGATATCTTATAATAAATTAATGACCCCAAAAAATAAAGGAGGACTGGAGTTGCCTAACTTCGAATTGTACTACCTAATCGTGAACTCTAATAGAATTCTAAGAATTGCCAACTATGATGCAACTACTACTAAGTGGACACCAACTTGGGTGATTTTGAATTATAAATATATTTTAAAGTTAAACATTAATCCTAAGGCAATACCATTTTTAGGTAAAGATACTTTGAAAATTTATGGGATTATTGAATACATTAAAACTAACATATTATCTATACAAGATTTATTTCAATCTTTGGATCTGGGTCAGGATATGATGGTTTTTCAATCCTTTCATAGGAATCCTAATTTAAAATTGAACAATCAATTAATTGATCTTAAAAAATTTCCACTAATAGTTAATTTAACTTTGATTGATATATACAAATATCTGGACCGCTCGGCCAATCAAATAAAACAAGAATGTAACTTACCCAAAAATTATCTTGTTATTTTGAGACAAATTAGAAAACTTGCTATGAGCTACTTTATAAATTTTAAACCTGAAGATGAAAATGTTAATAAATGCTTTGAGTTGAAGCAAGCCCTCCAACAGGATATTAAATATATAACAACAACAAATAAATTAATTAAAGACTTTAAATTTCATGATAACATTCTGTTATCCAACTATTGGGAAGAGAAACTTTTAGTGACTGACAAATGTAATATGTTAAAAGCAATTGACCTGACTATCAAATCTACTTCTCTTCAAAAATTGATGTATACCCAGTTGATGATATGGAATAATGCATATTATACACGCCTTACCCTGCATAAATTTAATTCTAAAAACTCTTCAACTTGTCCATACTGTAAAAATCAACCAGTTGATCTTCTTCAAATGTTCTGGAGCTGTAAATGCATATATAAGCTTTGGAATTCCCTTAAGATTCAACTTCAGAAGATGGGTTACCAAAGTACAACGTTGTCATGGAAATTTACGATTTTACATATTCCTCCGAAAGAACTCCCTAGATCACAAAGTACTATATATATTAATATTTTTCTGTTAATGAAGCTTTATATAGCCACTAATTGGTTAGACCCATCTAAAACATCTTGGGAAAGCTTTAGAGTTTTGGCAACAAGACATATATTAGCTCATAAATTACTCTTAAGTCTGAATAATAAAAACATTAATAACCCAAAAATTTGGGAACAGATATTTAATATTATATTGGCATAACACTTTTAACTTGAAGGTATTCACATTTATATACTTGCTTGGAGAGAATTTTGTATTTAAAATGTATATTATTGGAAATGTTATTAACTACTTTTTGTTTTTTCTCTATTCTTAATGTTTACATGGAAACATTCTTGTAAATATTGTATATTTGTTTGGTGTGATAGTTAGTAATATTAGTTAGTAGTCTTTTGTTGTGTATTTTTTCTCTTAAAATTTTGTGTTTGTTTTTACTTGTGTATGAAAATAATATAACAATAAAGATTTATTATGGAAAAAAAAAGAGTTGTAATTTCTGCAGTCCTTAACATCCATGTTGCTGGCCTCCATGCAGTTCTGCTAAGTGTTTTTGCACTTTGTAAGGCAACTGAAAGGATGAAAAGTGGAAACAGGGATTAAACACTTAGCTCTGAAATTGAATCATCAGAGTATTCCACTAACACAACACAGTTGTAATGAGTTACCCATACCCAGTAATAAATAATCCATACAGATGAACAGTCTCAGTTGATGTAAATGCATACATAACATATTTAGTGGAATGAGTGTTCACATATTTATGAATATGTTTGCAAAACTTCTAGAGGGCTGAATCTACACTGTAACTTAACAGTGTAGCTAGGGAACTGGAAAGGGAGGCAACTGTTGTCAGTCATGCTTATTGCTCCACTTGCGGTAGTGTAAGGATAAGTACACTTTTTGGAATGCCTTTTCTGTAGTGGATACTTCAGTTTCATGAGGCAGGTTATTTGGTGAACTGCACAAGTATATGTTACACATAGGTTCATAGGTAGGGCCTAAGTAAACCTGGCCAACAAGGTTCCCTGGCTTACGCCACCCAAAAAAGTTTATTTCCTGTGCCCCTGTTGAGCAGAGACACAGAAGTGATCCCTGGGGTGTATTTCCTATTTCCCATCCACTCATCAAGATTTTTCTTGAAGACTGCTAATGAGTAACTTTGCTTGACATAGATGGGTAGCTTGTTCCACAGTATAGGAAGTCTCTGGGACAGGAATCTATCCCTCCAGTATGTCCTGTTTATTGTGGTGACAAGGTTTAGGTCCCCTAGAGCATGTAGCTTGCAGGAATTGGGATTTCTTTAGGTGCAGCATGTCCAACAGCTCTGGGTTTAACATAGCTTTATATGTTAGGTAGAGATCTCCTCGGAGTAGGCGATATGCTACAGAGTAAAACTGGAGTTTTTTGAGACTGTCAGTGTAGGGCATCTGTTTGAGGCCAGTAATCCTCTTTGTGAGGTACTTCTGTGGCCTTTCCACCTGCTGCAGATGTCTTGTGAGATACATTCCAAAAGGGTGTTGTACTCTATTATGGGTCTAATGAGTGCCGAGTAGAGGGGAAGAATGACCTATTTTTTCCTGGAATGAGAACCCTTTTGTGATGAGGTGTGCCACATAGAAGGATTTCTTGACTACTGTGGCAATGTGATTATCAAAGGAGAGACTACTGTCCACCTAGATCCCAAGGTCTCTTATCACATATTCAGTGTTAAGTAGACTGCCATTTATGTGGTAGTTCATGGGTACAGAGTTTTTACCAAAGGGGATGACAATGCACTTTTTGGCATTGAGCTTGAGGCCATGCCTCTGACACCAGGCATCTGTCTCAGTGAGGCCCTTCTGTAGGATGTCCACATCATTTGGGGAAATGACTATTGCTCCTAGTTTGCAGTAATCTGCAAACTTTGTTAGCCAGAGGCCTTCTGTGTTATCCTGTACATCAGAGAAGTAGATACCAAACAGGAGCGGTCCCAGGACTGAACCCTGTGGTACTCTACTTGTCACTGGTTTGAAGTCAGATTTAGAGTCTGCAACTTTTACAGTGTGGGTTTTGTCAGTGAGCCAGTTGGCAACCCATCTTGTGACATAGGGATTTATACCTAGTTTAGTGTGTTTAGCTATAATTCCAGAATGGGGGATGGTGTTGAAACCCTTGGCGAGGTCAAGATAGGCTGTGTGAACCACCGTACCCTCATCTACGGCTTCGGTGACTGCCTCAAAAAAGTCTATCAGGTTCAGAAGGCATGATCTGCCTTTCACAAACCCAAACTGGGTGGGGTCCAGAGTTTGGAGGTTACCACTGTCTTTGTTTAGGAGTTCCATGATGATATGTTCCATGGCCTTGCAGACCAGGCTCGTCAGGCATATAGGGTGATAGTTCCCAGGATCAGTGGTGGCTCACCCTTTGCGGAGTGGGATAACTGTTGCTGTGCACCATTCAGTGGGCACAAAGCCTGATGTGAGACTATGACTGAACATGGTGCTTATGTGGGGAGCCAGTTCGTTCTGAAGTTCATGTAAAATACAGCCTGGGATGTTGCCCGGTCCCATGGATGCTGTGTTTTTGGTTTTAGAGAGTGCAGCTTTTACCTGCATAGATATGATTACAGGGACTCTGCATTCTTCCTGCATAGATATGGGCCCTTTAGGAGGTGAGAGATGGGTAAAGTTAGCACTGAACCTACCTGCCAGGATGTTGGCAATATCAGTTGGTTCTGTAATTTTCATGCCATTGTGCTATAATTCAGAGCAGATCTGGGTGTTGCCATTAAGATTCTTGACATAGCTATAGAATGCTTTGTGGTTGCCCTTAGAATCAGTGGTGATTTTGTTTTCATAGCTAGCTTTGGAGGATCTTATAAGGGATCTCAGCTTCTTACTGACGCTGACCAAAGAACTCCTCCACTCATGGGATTTTACTCTCTTTTGCAACAGTTTCTTCTTTCTGTTGTAGAGTTTGTTTATGACAGGGAGCTACCAGATTGGCTTCCTTTTTTTGGAGGATAGCATCCTGGTTCTGTTTTGGATAGCGCGATCCATGCACTCGTGTAAGTGCTTATAGAGTGCATTTGTGTAGGATTCAGCAGTTGTAACTGTATTGTCCATCTGCATGGGTGTCATGAAGTTTGCCACTTCTGTCTTAAGAATAATGAAGTTGGCTTTGTAGTAAATTTGTACTGCGGTTTCCTTAATGGTGGGTGGGGCCGGGATGTGGATATCTAGGGTGATTAGTTTATGGTCAGATCTGATCAACGAGGAGTTGACTTCAGGTATGGAACACCGGTCACTCATGTTTGTAATGACTAGGTCTAGGATATTTTGTTACCCCCTAGTAACCCAGACACCAAACAAGGTTTAAGATGAAGAACTATTTTTAATCCACCCCTCCATCCACAATTAAAAAATCTGGAGAAGTTTATTGAAAATTAACTTAGGAATAAACAGAATAAGGTTAAATACAAATCTAATTTAGGTAATGAAGAACATGAATTATTGAATGATTTGAAATCTAACCTTAACATTCGAGTCATGAAACCAGATAAGGGAGGAGGGGTGGTAATCATGGATAATATTGAATATGAAGGTAAAATGAATTTAATATTAAGAGACGAGTGTAGATATTCTAATGCATCTAATAATGAAGTACATATAGCCTATAACAAAATTGATATAGGCTTAAACGATATGTTGTATGAAGGACTTATTGATTATAAAATTCTTTGCTACTTGAAAGTTGATAAACCTAGGGTACCAACAATTTTTGGGATCCCAAAGACTCATAAGAATGAGAGGGACCCACCTTTGAGACCCATAGTCTCGGCTGATGGGTGAAAAATCCACCCACTTGCTAAATATGTTGATATAAAATGAAAGCATTTGTGGGTAAAAAGGGAAGTCATTTTAAAAAATTCATGGGATCTTTTGAGGGAAATATCAGATGAGCTTTACCACGAAGATCTCCTATTTGTAACCCTAGATATTACTGACCTATTTTCCTGGATCCCTTACTCCTCAGGCATGGAAATGTTTGAGGAGATTATTTTTGATGATCAGGAGTTAACTCACAATGATAAAATATTGTGTGTGGCTTTAATGGATATGGTACTTAAGTACAATTTTATTTGTTTCAATGGGGAATTCTACCAGCAAATTCAAGGGTGGCAATGGGGGCGGCATGTGCCCCCACTTATGCCAATTCAGTATTGGCAAAATGGGAAGAAAAATATTTTAAACTCTGAATACACCCCCTGTTGGAACCTCTATCAGAGGTTCCTAGATGACATAGTTATTTTTTGGATGGGAGGTAAGGAGAAGTTTGTAGAATTTATGAACTACATGGAAGGTACCACCGATTTCCTGAATTTTACACAAAAAGTTTCTAAAGAAAGCCTACAATATTTAGATGTAGAGGTGTATAAAATAAATAATAAGTGTGAAACTAAGATTTTCAGGAAATCTACGTTTTGTAACTCTTTTCTTTATTATCGGAGTGCCCACCCCCCACACTGTAAGAAAAATATTGTAAAGGGTCAATTTGTACGGGGGCAGTCATATGACAAGCCTGGATACTGACTTCCAGATGGAGTGTAATTTGCTGGAAAAGATGTTTACCGAGAGAGGGTACCCCTTGGAATTTATAAATAAAATTAAGGGGGAGGTTTTAGAAGGAGGAGGGACTAAATTTAAATCCATTCAGGGACTTAAGGAACAAGTTAATGGCAGTGAAACATTGAAGATTAAAAATAATGAAAATACTGCCGATAAACAAGCAATAATTTTGGAGTTTAATGCCTTGAATGATACCACCAAAAAAATTTAAAAAAAAAGTGGAACAGATTTGTGGCACTTTCAGACCTGGATAAAATACCTAACCTCCTTTTTAGGGTAGTTTATAAGAATTCACAGAGCCTTAAGAACATACTTGAGTATAGGAGCAATAAATCCACCCATAACAAAAGAAGATTAGGGACATACAAGAGTGGGCACTGCTCTCAATGTGTGAACATTATGAACACGGGTAAAATTTACCTACAGAGCAGGAAAAGATGGATAGAAAGTGGAGACTATTATAATTGTGAGACCAAAGGAATAGTTTATTTGGCTGTTTGTTCAGAATGTAGATCCTTCTATGTCGGGAAAACTGAAAGAATGTTAAAGAGAAGGATCTACGAACACAAATATGACATCACAGTAAAGAAGGAAACTAGTGCTTTGTATAAACATACAAAGTCCTGTACAAAAGCAGAATTCTCTTTCCTTGTTCTGGAACAGATTAAGAATGACATGGGGGGGCATGGGAAGAGAGGATAGAATTCAGGGAACTGTGGTGGCAAGTTTCTCTGGATGCAGGCAACTTCCCTGGGCTGAATGATTATGTGTCTATTCTGCCACTTTTGAAACTAAGATCTGCAAAACTTTAAAAACTAAGGTTGCAATCAAAATAATGTCCAGTAGATGGCAATATTTCCTGTTTTATAATGTATATGATTGATTTAATGTGTCCATGATAATATATTTATTTTTTACTCATTAAATATAAATGAAATTATTTATTTATATATTTTAAATATTTTAATTAATTGCATTATGAGTGTTATTTTATGTTTAGAATGTTTTTTAAATTTGAAAAGTGCAATATTCATGAGGTTACATTAAATTTGGGTTTGTGGAAATGTCATTGTTTTTTTTTTTAATTTCATGCTCAATTTTTACTGGTTGACTTTTTTAATTAATGTATAAATGGTTTAACTGATAGTAACACTGGTCATCTGAGAAAGTCTGATTATGGAGACGAAAACGCTTGTACTGCAAAGGCATTTATGTGTGCTTTTTATCTGTGAAGCTTCGTATGTATTTGGAATAAAATTCAGCTTGGAAAATGACATAAACGACATCGGTGTTTTACTCTATGCTACAGACACTTTTTGACTGTTTTCTTGGTGATTTTAGAGCGCCTCTCCACTTTACTTTTTCTAGATCTAGGATATTGTTACCACTGGTGGGGGTGTGGATAAGTTGATCCAGGGCACTAGAATTTATGAATTCCAGAAAGCGTTGAGCAAAGGAATTGGTACATGAGTAGTTTTTCCAGTTAATGGTGGGGTAGTTGAAATTGCCCATTATTAGTGTGTTTGGTTGAACCCTAATATTTTCCATTATATCAAGAAAAGAGGAGTGGGAATACTGGGGCATGGTGGAGATCTGTAGCAGGCTACAATTTGGATTGCAGTTTTGCCCAGAGTTAGTTGCACTTGGATAACCTCGGATGCATTATGCTGCGCAACTAGCCTGGAGGTGTGGATATCCTTAATGAATATGGACACACCTCCACCTTTGGTGTTCTGGTCCAGGTTAGATGGCCGAAAAGTGTGGTATGAGTTATAGCCTGGTAATGCAGGGGTGGTCTCTAGAGCCTTGAACCAGGTCTCAGTCACTGCACAGATATCAATGTTCTCCATTTTAAGGAGTGCCTCGTGTGAGTGCATTTTGAGATTTAGGCTTCTAGCATTGAGTAGCATTACCCTCAGTTTTTGCTTGCCTGTTCCTGTTTCGGGGGTGAATTTGTCATTTGAACCTTTTCTAAACAAGGCACTATAGGGGCGGCAAGACCCTTAGCCAGTATCCTGAATCCCAGGGGTGACAGGTGCAGGCCATCTCTGGCACAGCATCATGGTCTATCAACCATGTTGTCCCAGCCAGATAGATACTGGATCCCCTTAGAATAATATCAGAAGCTTAGCCAATTGTTGAAGCCAATCATTTTGTCCTTGTACTGCGGTATCCTTGTGGGCGATGGCAGGATGCTACTCAGGGCTAGGGTCATACCTGCCTGGACTACAAGATCAGAGAGCTCTTCCATGTTTATTTTCATGTAGTGCAGGGAGATATGTCTCAGGTTGTTCACATCAACATGGACAATGACAGAGTCATATTTGTACTTGCTGTGGAGTGACCTGAGTGCGTGGGTTATGTGGTAGATCCTGGCACCCAACAGGCAGCTGACAGTAACCTTCTCCTTGTTTAGCCTGGTGTGTGGGACATTAGCGTGTCAGTCATTTCAGATATTGATTCCATTGCTGGACAATTTACACACATTCAACTTAGCCATATTTAAAAGGTAGGCATGTATCTGCCATTCATTCATGTTCTTACACCTTTATTTTTCCATCATAGTTTCAACATCTACCTTTATCGTCCTGCAGTTACAACAGTAAGGTTGTGAGCATTGCCTGGCATATGTTTTACTGTCTCTACGTGCACAGGATGAAAGGTGCACCCCTTAGATGGTCATCATGTGCACTATCCATTGCCTCTTGGCCAGAGCAAGGATATATTGTGCACATCTATGTCCAACTACACCAACAGTAGCTGGGGAGGTCCTCTCTGACTCCTCACCTGCATGTAGATGTGGTGATATTACCAGTGGTGGTCTTGGAAAATTTGCTGTTAGCATTTTGTGTCCTGTTACAGCTGTTTTCTCAGGATGATATTGTGTAGAATTGTGCAGACTGTCATAATTTCACCACAAGTATTAGGATTGTACTGAAAAGCCCCCACTGATGTGTCTAGGCACTGAAACTGTGTCTTAAACAGCCCTAACACTCACTCTCTGATGTTTGTTGTTTGAGTGAGTGCCTTTTTATAGCATTCCTCTGTGAGTGTGTGTGCATTTCTGATGGGTGTCATCATAGGTTCATAGGCTTGTACTAGGCTATTGACCATAGGGCCTATACAGGCCTAGCCATAACAATTCTCTGGTATTTCTTCCCACAGTATTTACTTGCCTGGACCCCTATCTAGCAGAGTGACTGACGTGATCCCTGGGGTGAATTTCCTATCTCCCATCCAATCATCAAGGTTCCTTTTGAAAAGGGCCAAAGAGGCACTCTGCTTGACATGTATGGGCAGTCTATTCCAGAGTCTGCGGAGTCTCTGGGTCAGGAACCTATCTGTCCAGCATGTTTTGTTCATTGTGATGATCAGGTTTCGATCCCTGGAGTGTGTGTCTCTGAGGGATTGGGATTTCTTTCAGTGCAGCATGTCCAACAGCTCTGGGTTTGACATGGCCTTTACTTATTAAACCTGACTTTAAGGGAAAGGGGAGTAGGACAAACCCAGAATCATATAGACCCTTAAGTTTACTTTCATGTTGTAGAAAAATAATGGAGAAGGTAATACTGGATAAGTTATTGTCAGAACTGGATAGGTTGGGACTTGAAACCATATATCAGCATACATATGTTGAAAATAGATCTACTTCTACCTGTAACATGATGTTCTATAACAATATAATAACAGCTACAAATGAAAAATTGTGCTGTGATGTGATTTATATAGATTTAACTTCAGCATTTGACAGGGTCATGCACAAAACACTGATCAATAAATTAGTACAACTAGGTATTGATGTACTGTTGATAAGATGGATAGCTGCATGACTTACAAATAGGACATGGCAAGTATCACACGCCAAGTGGACAGGAGAAATCCTTGGTTACAGTCAAGGTGTCCTACAGGGCTCTGTACTAGGCCCTTACTTGTTTGGATTGTATCTTTCAGACCTTACTTTTTCATCTGAGGCGTTCTACAGTCTATATGCTGACGACCTGAAATTGGGTAAAATGATTACAAGTGTTACAGATAAGGCATGTCTGCAAAATAATTTGACTAAATTGACCATTTTGGGCACAGGAGAATAATATGTTGATAAATACATCAAAAACTAAGCATATGAGATTTGGGAGACATAAACTGAAAGGTAAATATTTAATACAGCACACAGTGATTGAAACGGTAGACTCATTTAAGGACCTGGGTATATGGGTAGATTCAACTATGGGTTTTTCTAATCATATCAACCAATTGGCTAATGATAGTTATAGAACAAAAGGCTGTATAAAAAAATTTATAAAGTCTAGGAAATCAAACATAATGAAGTCATTGTTTGTTATTTACATTAGACCCAAACTTGAGTATGTAATAACAATATGGAAACCCTATAGGAAAACAAGCATGAATAAACTGGAAAGAGTACAGCAGAAATATACTAAGGGCATCCATGGATATGAAAATCTAAGTTATTATGAAAGACTAAAATATCTGAACTTGTACAGTGTCTCTTACAGATGTATAAGAGGAGATCTTATTCAGGTACATAGGGCATATAGGGACAACTACCTCTGGGAATGTTTGGGGTTAACAAAAAGTACTAGAGAATCATCAAATAACCTATGTAGAAGGTTCTATAGGAATGAGAAGTGTACTAACTGGTTCTCTGACAGAGTAACTGATGCTTGGAACAGACTACCAAATTACATTAAAGCAAGTACTAGTTTAGATATTTTTAAGAACAGCCTGGGCATTTATTATGGGAACAAGTGTTTTGGCATATTGGCAAGCTAGAAGGGCTTTAATGCCCATGCTTGAAACATTTGTATGTATGGATGTATGGCCTTGTATGTTAAGCAGAAATCACCTCTAAGTAGACGATATGCAATAGAGTATAGGTGGAGTTTGTTAGCCGGTCAGCATAAGGCATCTGCTTTAGGCCTGTGATTCTTTTAGTGAGATATTTCTGCAGCCTTTCCAGTTGTTGCAGATGTCTTGAGAGGTACATACCAAATGGGGTGCAAGTTTTTTCCCAAAGGGGAAAACTCTAGATTTCTTGGCATTGAGCTTGAGCCCATGGCTCTGGCACCAAGCATCTGTTTCTGTAAGGCCTTTTTGTAGAATATCCACATCATTTGAGGATTCAATAATGGCTCCCAGTTTGCAGTCATCTGCGAACTTAGTTACCCAGAGTCCCTTAGTGTTGGCCTGTACTTCAGAGAAGTAAATACCAAACAAGAGCAGTCCCAGGACTGAACTCTATGGAGCTGGATCTGGAGTCGGCTACTTTTATAGTGAGGGTTCTGTCAGTAAGCCAGTTGACAACCCATTGAGTGACGTAGGGATTAATGCCCAGCTTAGTAAGTTTATCTATGATTCCAAAGTGAGGGATGGTGTCGAAGGCCTTGGCGAGGTCCAGATAGGCTGTGTGGACCACCTTACCCTTGTCCATGGCTCTGGAGACTGATTCAAAGAAGACAATCAGGTTCAGGAGACAAGATTGGCCCTTCACGAACCCAAACTGCATGAGGTCCAGTGTTTGAAGGTTGCCAATGTCTTTGTTTATCAGTTTCATGATAATACATTCCATGGTCTTGCAGATTAGACTCATCAGACTGATGGGGCAGTAGTTCCTGGGATCCAAGGTGGATCCCCCCCTGTGGAGTGGGATAACTGTAGTTGTGCACCACTCAGTGGGCACGAAGCCTGAGGTGAGGCTATGATTAAACATGACACTTAGGTGAGGTGCCAGTTCATTTTGTAGTTCATTTAGTACACAGCCTGGGATGTCATCTGGTCCCATGGATGCTGTATTCTTAGCTTTGGAGTGTGTGTTTTTTACCTGTGTGGCCATTATTACTGAAATTTGGCAATTTTTCTGTATTGAGATGGGCCCTTTAGGGGGTGAAGTTTGCACTGAATCAATCTGCCAGGATATTGGCAATATCCTTGGGATTGGTATATTGAATGCAATTCTGTTGTAGCTCAAAGCAGATCTGAGCATTGCCATTTAGATTCTTGACATAGCTATAGAATGTCTTGTTGTTGTCTTTGGAATATTTGGCAATTTTATTTTTGTAAATAGCTTTGGAGGATTTTATGAGGGATCTCAGTTTCTTACTGAGGCTGTTAAGGGAGTTTTTTGCATCCTGGGATTTTCCACTTTTCTGCAACAGTTTCTTCCTTTTGTTGTTAAGTTTGTTTAGGGCAAGGAACCACCAGATTGGCTTCCTTTTTTGGAGGAGAGCATATTGGTTCTATCAGGGATGGCAGGATTCATGCACGAGTGGATGTACTCATACAGTGCCTTAGTGTAGGAGTCAGCAATCGAACTTTCAGTTCCCATCTGCATGGGTGTCATGAAGTTTGTCACATATGACTTCAGTAGCATGAAGTTGGCTTTGGAGAAGTTTTTTATGGAGGTTTCTTCACTGGGGGATGGGGATGGGATGTGGATGTCAAGGGTGAATAGATTATGGTCAGACCTGATCAACGAGGGGGTGACCATAGCTGTGGAGCATCAATTTCCCATGTTGGTAATGACCAGTTCTAGGATATTGGAGCCCCTGGTGGGACTAAGGATTAGTTGATCCAGGACATTCGAATTTATGAATTCCAAGAACTGTTGGGCAAAGGTGTTGGTACATGAGTAGTTTTCCCTGTTAATGGCAGGGTAGTTGGAATCACCCAGTATTAGGGTGTTTGGTTGTATCTTAATATTTTCCAGTATATTTAGAAAGGTGTAGTGAGGATCTTTGGGCATGGTGGGGGATCTGTAGCAAGCTGCAGTTTGGATTGCAGTCTTACCTAGTGTTAGTTGCACCTGGAGAATTTCAGACGCATTGTGTTGGCCAACTAGCCTGGTGTGAATATCCTTGGTGAATATGGACACTCCTCCACCTTTAGTGTTTCGTCCTGTTTTGGTGGCCGAAAAGTGTGGGAAAAGTTGTAACCTGGTATTGCAGGGGTGCTCTCTGGAGCCTTGAATCAGGTCTCAGTTACTGCACAGATATTGATGTTCTCCATTTTTAGGAGTGCCTCAAGAGAGTGCATTTTGAGGTTTAGACTTCTAGCATTGAGTAGCATTACTTTCAGATTTTGCATGCTTGTACGTGTTACGATGGTGGTTTTGTCCTTTGAACTTTGCCTAAAAAAAGGCACTATAGGGGTGGCAAGAGCCTTAGCCAGTAACTTGAATCCCAGGGGCGACAGGTGCGGACCATCTCTGGCAAAGCATTGTGGTCTGTCGATCATGTCATCCCAGCAGACAGATACCGTATCCCCTATGAATGACACCAGAAGCTTAGCCAAATGTTGAAGTCAATCATTTTGTCCTTATACCGTGGTATAATTCTGGGCGAAGGCAGGATGCTACTCAGGGCTAGGGTCATACCTATCTGGGCCACATGATCTGAGAGCTCTTCCATGTCTCTTTTCATGTAGTCCAGGGAGGTACGTCTCAAATCATTCACTCCAACATGGACAATGACAGAATCATATTTGTACTTGTTGTGGAGTGACTTGAGCGCATGCGTTATGTGGTGGATCCTGGCTCCCGACAGGCAGCTGACTGTAATTTTCTCCTTGTTCAGCCTGGTGAGTGGGACATCAGTGTGCCTGACTATAGAGTCACCTATGACTAAAGTGTTGGGTACGTTGTCTTACCTTAGGGGCTGTTGTTGGGTGGCACTTTGGTTATGATTGGTGTTTGCATTTCAGCTTCATAGGTTCTTGTTGCTTGGGCAGGTTACTGTTAAGGGCCTCCACATATGTGGGTTTAGTGTTGCTGTGTGTGGGTGTTGGTGGTGTGGGTTTAGAAGAGCTATGCGTTGCTTGAGGTGTAGTGCGGTTGTTAACCTTCTTCTCTTGACTGTCTAGCACAGTCTTGGGTGGAGAGAGATTTGCTTCCAGTTTGGCTATGTAAGTGCATCTCTCGCAGGTTGTAGTGTTGGGTGGTAGGAGGAGAGGGTTGTCTGTGTACATGAGGCAATTGCTGCATTGCCCCAGTATGCCCAGAGTCTCCAGGTGGACAGGAGAAATCACCGGAAGCTGACCCTTGGACATGCCTGGTTTGGTGCTATTTTTTGTAAAGTACAAGAGCCGTTTTCCCTTACCTTAGCAAGGTACTTGCAATTATAGGTTGTTTAGTGCCTATGATTAATTCCTCCTTATAACAAGGAGAGTTGAGTGCTTGTATCAGTTTAAGGCTTCCTAGTGCTTTCCAGCAGGTTTTAAAGCAAGTGCTAGTCACAGGGATGCTTAAAGGTAAGATGAAAAAAATGGTTTATCCTAAACACTACAGTGTGCACTAGAGAAGTTAGATGTGAAAGTAGGTAACTTAAGTTTTACCTGTCTAAAAAGTTAAGTTTTAGTGAAGAGTCACTATTTTTAAAACAGCAAGATAGATTGAAAGGGGGTTGTCACTTTTGTATCCTGGTACTATGGAATACAGTAGGATGGCCAATAAATTTAAATAGTTGAAGGGGAGTGATTTCACAAAATGATAATTTTGCACTTACTCACACAAGCCGGTAAAAACAGAGAGGAAATGAGATGTAAGGTCAAATTAACATAAGGGGAAGGCAACTAGAAAGACAGTGGTGTTTAAGAACACTATGTTAACCGAGTGGGAGGGTGGGGAAAAAAAATTCTGCCTGACTCACTGGTCTCTTTTTGAGTTTTAATATGCAGTTAAAAGCAGAATACAAGTAAAACACAAGGTAAATAAAACAAATCACAGCATTCAAAATAGAAAAAGGCAATAAAGTAATACAACTAATAAAAAGCAAACTAACCGTTCCCTCACAGCAAAGTGTAGCAGAGTCTGGGTGAGCCTTTCTAGTAAAGCATCAGCTGTTGTTTGAGTGCATACTCTGCATCTCCCAGTAATTGGCCTTGTGGGACATCAGCCCTGGAAAACCTCTTGTAGAGCTGTGAGGTGTGCCAGATATGGGAGTCATGGTAACTGCTGGGGTTTCCAGCACATTCACTCAAGATGGTTCTCTTAGGATTGCATATGACTTAGCAGCTAATGAAGTGCAACCCCTTTCAGTTGACGTAGACCCTTCCCTGTTCTCCAGGTGGTGTTTTGATTTCAATGTCCGTGCATTCTATGACACCCAAGACTTCAGGAAAATGTGTTTTGAGGTAGAACTTCTGAGTAGTTCTCGCTTTGTCCTCGGGGGTAGGGAGAAATGTATATTGTCACTAGCATGCTGTAGTATAGCATTCAGAAATTGGTGTAGGATCCTAGATGTTGATGCCTGTGACACCCCCAGGATGTCACCTATGGCTAATATTCTAAGTGCTACACATACCTTTGCCTCCACAAGTATTGGCTACGGTCAGTTTGCCCTTGGTCTCAGGTGAGGATGACAGAAGTTAAAGAGTTCCTGAGTGTGTTTCTATCCACCCTGTAGCACTCTACTATTTCCACCTCATATAAACTATGAAAAGTTAAATGGGGTCTAAATACCTTTCTTCTCCTTGCCTGAGGTCTATCAGCAGTAGTAGCAGCATGGACTTGGGCCTGTTGTACACACATAGACAGAAGAGCAGCAGCCCCTAACAATTTTTCCCTCCCGTGCAGTTTCCATGGCTGTTTTCCTGTAGGTTTTGAAATACAATCAAAGTGTACATGATTGCTTTATAGCTTGTTGAATAGCTCTGCTATCTTGGATTGGTTGATTAGCATACAATTCAGCTGCTTATACAGTAATTAACATGGCACGATGCTTGCCATGTTTGCCTGGCTCGACACATCATGTAGAGCTGATTAATGAATACAAATCAGAGCTGTATCATGTGTGCATCACACCATGACATGAACTCAGTTTTAGCAAGCCATGTAGTGTTTATTGAATCCTGCCCATTGTGTTTCCTATCTGTATTCTTTTTGTAAGGAAGTTTTCTGGATGTTACAGTTTCTACATATGTCAGGTCAGGTACGTATTGAAGGGGCATTATACTCTATGATGGGTATGATGAGGGCTGGGTACAGTGGTATGATGACCTCCCTGGACCTAGGTGCCATGTCCTTGCTTGTAACTGAGCAACATAAAGGGATATTCTTACTACCTTGGACACATGTTAGTCAAAGGCTAGGTTACTATTTACTTGAGCTCCCAGATCCTTCTCAAGTGAGTCAACTTTTAGGTGTGTTTTATTGCTAATGTAGTTACCCAGGGTGGTTGACTTCCCAAAAAATACTGTAATGCGTTTTTTGATACTGAGTTTTAAGCCATGGCTTTGGCACCAAGCATTTATCTGTGTTAGACCTTCTTGAAGGGTATTATCATCTTGGGAGGATTTAGTGACTGCTTCCAGTTTGCAATCATCTGTGAGCTTGGTTAGCCAGAGGCATTTGATATTGGCCTTGACATCTGAGAAGTAGATGCCAAAGAGGAGTGGTCCTAGCATAGTAGGGTTTATGTTTGAGGGTATTTCTTGGGGAATGAGGTTTAAAAGAAGGCAGAACTTAAATGAGCTATGTAATGTTTGACTGAAAATGATTGGGTAGATTATAAGTGATGCTGCATAATATTTACAATTGGGATTGTGTCAGTATGGTTTGTGGTGTAAAATGCTTGCAATTAGGATGGTGTTGGTGTGCTTTGTTTTCATTTATATAAATTCATGATTATTAAACCATCACTTATATATGTGTTTCTTGTTTAAAAAGTGGCAGGAATTGAATAATTTATGTAATGTTGCTAAGGTTATATGATATATAGCAATATATATGAAGTACAATATTTGTTAATGCTAATTTGTTAATGCAGCTTGATTACTTTTGTATAAATGTAAATTTTCCTATGTCACAAGTGATAATTCATTAAAGGTGTTTAAAAAGAAAAACAAAGTTAAGAGACTCTGTCCTTCATATGCTCCCCATTATGAGTTAATCACATCATAATAGTATCTTATTTGCGAGTGTTTATTTTTAACATTAATTCATTGTTTTGTAGCCCAAGGGGAGTACATTTGTTTTGCAATCTGAGCTATAAGGAGATACTAACAGAATCTAAGGAGACTCTTACCTCTTTTGCGGTTAGCAGAGACTGGAGGGTTAAATCACACATCCTTGAGTACTACTGTTATTTTAGCATGAAGTGAAATAAATCTGTACTTATTTTATGGTATAACCAGGTATCCAGCTCAGTGCTGCTTACCTGTACAGTGTAGAAATTAAAACTACTTATCCTCACAGAATTGATTTTACTCCAGAAAGGTTTTTTATTAAAAATGAAAAATTTAGTACTAATTTAGTACACTACAACATCTATTCCTAGCAAGAAGATGATGGATAACTTTCCATTGATTGTTCTGCATGTAAGCTAAACATCATTGAATTCTAACTGGAATTTAATACTATTATGATGTTAAAAATTAATCCATGAAGTGGTTGTATAAAAATCAGAACTTTAAAGTTGGAAGCTATAATTTTGTCCTAGGAAAGAGGGAATTGGTATCTATAAAAAGAGGGAGATAAGCTGCCTTCAGTGGATGAGTTGAAGTATAGCAGAGGCCTTGTTCATGAGTGACTGAAGACGAGACTGGATTTTTGACCAGAATATAGGTGCAGTTGTGACACTACCACAAGCAGTTTACTGGACTATGGCAATGAACTGAGAACTGAGTTGAGGGATAAAGCTGTCAAGTTACATATCAATGTCCTCAACCTCACCTATAGTTATGAACTTTGGGCACTGATGAAAAGGATGAGAAAAAATGGCAGACATGAATTTCCTTAACAGGATACTTGGGCTACCTGTCTGTAACAGAGCGAGGAGAATACAAATCTTAGAAGATCTAAGTTCAGTTCAAGCTTCTTCATCATGAGAGACATTGCCTAAGGTAGCTTGGCACCTTGTGAGGATGCCCTTTGGATGCCTTCCATGAGAGTTACACCAGGCATGGTATACTGAAAGTCCTGAAGCAGAAACAAAACACATTGGAGGGATTTTATCACTTTATCTGGTTGGGAATGCCTAGTCACCAGCACAGGAAAATGTAGAGATTGTTAGTGAGGACAGGGAAGTTTGGCTTATGCTGCTCATTTTATAAAATTATTTGGTGGATGGATTGGTGAATGGATGGATGGAAGTACAGTTGCTTGACTAGATGGAAGTTAAGTATTTCACGCATTTGCCAACATGGCTAATATATATACAGTAAGTCTATGCTTCTATGAGATATAAATGGAGTCCTATATGTGTTTTCATTGGTATGTGAGAGAGCTGATTTAACTACAATTACTGCAGTTGAGGATTTTTGTGAATGTTTAACGTGTATAGTTTCATTTTAGTTCTGGAAACCGCCACATTTTCTATACAGGTCATGAGTCAGAAAGCAGTCTCTGACTTGTCTACAAATCTGCTAGATACCAAAAATCTTTACGGCTTCAGAAGCCAATTTAGTGGTAATTGCCAATCCTTTATCTATAAACTTCTCATTCTTTATTGGATGGTGTTTGAGAAGGATAGTCACTATTTTGTTATAGTGGTTATGTACTTTAGGAATCATTCACATACTGTATTATCGACAGTACTTCTTTCTTATACCATTATATATCAATATTTACTTTAAGTAAGGGGAGCTTTACTGAACTCAGATTCCAGCTCACATACTACATTTTGCGGGTGAGGATGTGAATTTTTGCTCAGCAGTTTGTTCTGAGCAGATGAAGTAACACCAACAAAGCATTATGTGCATGTGGCATATACTGTTGTTGCTGGTTGGAAACTGGAGGACAGAGGTTACTGGGTTCTGCAAAAAAATATATGCAATCATTCATTCATGAAGGTCTGAGAAGGGGAAATTAGAAATGGCAGAACACAAAGAAGTGTGGGATAATGCAGAATCACTATTGCATAGCAAGTGACAGTGAATAGATTGCCCCAGACTTAAGTGAACTTATTGTGAAACAAGTACACTGATCTAAAGAATAGATACCACAGTGACATTAGATGTAACCACCTCACAAAGGCTGTAGATAGAAGAAGCTTGTATAAATTCATGAAAAGCAGCTGCTCTTAATCTCTGATAGACATCAGCTTGCAAGTGAAAAATTACCATTTAGTAGGGAAAGAAGGGGCCAACCTAGGGAAAACAAGACACTTGGTAAATTTCCAGAGTCATAAAGGTTCAATAAAGGATCAGAAGTTCAAAATTAGCTTTATTGCATTAACTCAATTGTTGTGGTTATAAAAACATTTCACTCCAGCATTCATCATTAAACTCACAATCATTTACAGACTCATCTACTTTTATACTAAACTAATGATCATTTATATCTTCATCCATGAGGATAATTCATAGCAATCTTACAATATAACTTTTCAGTGACATTTCATGATCATTGATCATAAACACTCAATATCAGTAGGTTTGGAGGTTTTATTTTTTTTGTAATTTATAGACAGCATTTGTCATTTGTTTTTGATGGTATAATTATCATTTATGTTTATTCAGATTTCACAATTTATCTGCATAAAATTCATCCATCCAGACTCCATTATTTTCTGAAACAAGATGGGTCTAGTCTCACTACACTTGTCACATTTGAATGAGGCTTGCAAATTTTCTTCTTTTTCCTGCCCACAGATGCATAAGAAGTTGTGTTTCATCCTTTAGTCTTTTATCCTATAAGTTACTTACATGTATTTCATATGTAAATTTCTTATAAATCTTATTTGGTATAATAGTTAGCACTACAGCACAGTGACCCCCCAAAGCAAGAGGTTCTCAGGTTCATTTCCTGGATATGGTTTCTTCTGTGGGGAGTAAGCATTACATCTTCGTGCCAAATGGAATTTTTCCAGGTACTCTGGTTTCCTCCCATATCCAGAGACATGTGGTAGCAGATTGGCAAATCTAAACTGTCAATATATGTGTGTGTCTCTATGTGTGTGTGTGTGTGTGTGTGTGTGTGTGTGTGTGTGTGTGTGAGAGATAGATACAGCAGAAAGGTCTGACAATCTACTTCTGTTCCCTACTTGATCGGTAATCTGTATGGATGGCAATTGCTGTTCATAAGGTCACTATAGGATTTTGATGTGACTCTTTAAGCTTGAGTGGATTCTTACTGCATAATGTTCTGTATTTTTGCTACAAATCATTGCCATACCTACAAAATATGCGATGTGTGGGCATGGGAATGTAGCCAAGCATAGGAACTGCCATGTTTCTATAGGAATTGAAAGGGAGGCAGTGTTGATGATAGCAAGAGTTCCTGATATAAACAAACCATTAGATCCATGGAGTTGGGACACAAAAAGAGATAATGCATGTGACTTGTGATCAGGCATCTAAAGTCACAGGAATAGAGTAAGACAGTAGTGGGAGGAACTAGACGAACATAAAGGTAGTGAGTACTATACCATCAGATGCTTAAACAACCACTATTTCTTCACTGATAGTCTGGAGCTCATTTAGTGGAAGGGGACTTATTCAAAGACAAGTTTGCTATAAAAGGCAGCTATGATGTTAGAGTATATTGTAATGTTTTGGATGATTTTTATTAAGTCTGTCATGTCAGAAAGTTTACTGAATAATACATAGACAGAATATGTGGTTGATCTTCCATGAACTCTGTATTCAGTTTGATTTCTATAGAACTTCTGTGTACATCATGACATGCTAAGCACTCAGTTTAGCTCATTATTATTTAAAAGTATATGTGCCATCTCTGACTTATGTGTGTGTGCTTGTCTACATATGTGTGCCTTTGTCGGCCTGTCTATATGTGCCTGGTCCATGGCATTGCGCAGCTTAGTGAAGAGTAGTGCAGCTGTTCCACTGCATTAGGTGAATGAATGTGAGACAAGCAAATGAGTTGCTAATGAGCTTTTGGTCAATGCAACTACTGTATGTCCTTAAATTGCTAGTTAGAAGCATTGCACTATTAGTGTTACAAAGTTAACTTTTGTGAATACCACCCAGAGTCTTGTAAAAAAATTGCATCAATAGAAAGTCGGTGTAATATAGTGTGCTGGAAAAATTATTGCACTGGTTTTCTGAGAAAATAAATCAGTTGCAAAATGTGCTATCTCTGCTCCAAATGAAAATACCTCCACCTCCGAAGTAGAAAAAAAAAAGAAAAAAAAATAATTCTGGCCTGCTTTCACTTCAACAGTTAAGACACTACAACAAAAATTAAACCTGCCACCCTAGCTCCAGACAACTTACCATCAGAATACATCAAAATCAGAGGTGAACCCTTGGCATGTCAAATGTCTATCCTAATAAACCACTTTCTTAAGAAAGCTAAGTCCTCAGTCTGTTGAAAAACATCATACATTTTACAAGTGCGTAAAGGTGCAGTGACACTGATGCCTCCAATTACAGATCTATAGCCATCTTATCTCCACTCTTAAAGATTTCAGAAATATATAAATCTCAAATCTTTAGTTATATAACTGATATGAAATTACTCTCCCCAATTCAGCATGGCTTCCAACCTAGTCATGTAACTGCCCTTCTTAAATGTATAACCCCTTTAAACCAGTGCAGGAATTGTGACAATTTTTTTTCTTTTTTGCATTTTCCCTGACTTGTTAAAAGTATTTGAAACAACTAGCTATGCTGTCTCTTCTAGGACTTGCACCATCAGCACTGTCTTGGTTAAGTAGCTGTCTAACTAACAGAATGCAGGCACTTAAATGGCAAACTGAATGCTTCTACTTCCTGGATGTACCCGTTGGAGTCCCTCAAGTCTCAGCTGTGGGCGCTATGTCACTTAATATTTTAACAACTGTTGACTGGGAAAGTCCGACTGTGACAGAGCCTATTTTCAGCGGAGGCTCAGGGAGAAACACACCAGATGCATGTCTTTACAATGTGAGAGGAAGCCTATGCGAATGCAGGGAGAACATGCAAACTCCACACAGAAGGCAGCCCAGCCAAAAATCAAACCAGAGAACCTCTTGCTGTGAGAATGTTAACTGCTGCAGCACTGCACTACCCAATATATTTAATATATAATATACAGTATATATGTAATATACATAGCAGGCCACCTAATATATTTACAAATGACTTGCACACTGCAACCAAACATGCTTCGATCAGAGAGTTTGCAGATAAGTCCATGCTTTCCTGCTCTGCAAAAACCCTGGACAAGCTGAAACTGTTTACACAGGAATCCGATCTTGTGTTGAGGCTTGGCTGTCTGACTCACAGCTACTATTACTGTATAAAACCACAAGGAAAACTGGTACTTTGGGTATCAAAGTTATGGCTGAGCCTCATCAACATTAAGAACCACGACCTGTAAGCCAGTCTCTGTTGAGGCTTCAATGTAATCTAGCACATATAACTTATTTAGAAATCTTCCATTACTGAAAGATAAAAAAAAATATTAAGTAGATAAACACTTTCATCCTTAATACAGTTTCATCAGGTCTAACTCCAGTTTACATGACATGCATTATTTACATATGTTTTCACACATTAATTATCAACTCACTTGAGCATAGATGTATTATACTGGTTGCGTATACCTACATGCATACATATATATATATATATATATATATATATATATATATATATATATATATACACAGATACAGGTTTACTATCATATAGTCGACACTCAAAAGATATTCCCACCTGAAATGTCGAATAAAAAGTGGAACATGGTATGTCAAGAAGGTCAGAATGTTTCAAACACACTTCTATTTGTGAATTCAACCTATCTGGACATCTGTAGTGTGCAGTATGACACTGCACACCACATGATGTGATGATTCTGCAGGGAGCAAGCCCCGCTGCACCCTCCCATGAGGAGGCTGTGCCACCCACACCCCCTGCACATTATATATTCCAACTCCGAGATCGTACTACGGGGGGAAAAGGATAAATTTCCCAATCCCCACTGTACCACGATCTCTAGTTACAAGACCGACTTCATCTGTGTGAAGGCACCGTGCAAACTGGGAACTCAGCCAACTGTAATTCAACATCCTGTGGTCTACGAACCTTCCCTCAGAATTTTAAATGTAAACCATATATATATATATATATATATATATATATATATATATATATATATATATATCCCTTTCTAATATTTGAAAGTCCATATCATTTTCGCCAAGTCGAAAATCGTGAAACACCTGAATGGCAAATTTTTTCTAGGACAAATAAACACATTTGCCAACATGACTTTTTCTATACTGTAGTGTGATCCAAGAGTTGGTATATATAGTGAGAGGGTTGTGGGGGAGTGAATCCCCCCACATTGGGGGGTATAGGGGGTGTATCCCCCCACATAGGTGGGTTTTATTTACTCTGCTGTGTGCTTCTTAGGAGTTTGAGCATGTGTTTACTTGCCCTGCAAAGAATTCACCATTTGGGTATTTCGTTTTCAGGATTTTCATCTTGCAAAAATGAAATTTGATGATATTGCCTTTAAATATGTATATATATATAAATATATATCTATATATATATATATATATATATATATATATATATATATATATATATATATATATATATATATATATATATATATATATATATATATATATATATATATATATATATATATATATATATATATATATATATATATATATATATATATATATATATATATGTATATGTGTATATATATATATATATATATATATATATATATATATATATACACACACACACACACACACACACACACACACACATAATTTTAGATGTTTTCATCACTTGGTTATTTGTTGTTAATTCTTGCAATTATAAGCTGCAATCCATGATGTTTCTGGCATTAAATAATCTTATTGTTTCACTAGATTTTTGTTTTGTACTTAGAAATGCCAGACCTGTTATGCTTCCTTAATTTGAACTTTATTATGTTTTCCTTTATTCTTCATAGTAACTTATGAAGTACAGACTCTGCAGATTGCAATATTGTCTTACATGTGAACTGTTCATGTTCATAGACTCCAGCATAAGTAACATGAACAGCCAGAAGTATAAAATTATTGGTATAGGTCATATCAAATTTCTTCTAAATTGTTTTATTTTATCAGCTATAGGATAGATTCATATCATATGATTATATTATAGCAGATGTTATACTTTTTGAAATGTTGTTTAAGTGTATAATTCTGAAAAATGTTGCATTCAAGTCCATAATCTAGTCATTAAGGGAAGTAATAAAAGTAACTCACATTTGCTTTCTCTGACAAACTCTTGGTAATAGCTGCATAAACAGTATTTGATTCAGAGTAGTTTCCTAACAAATAAGAAACATGTATTAGTATTATAATGCTCTTCTGCATAATATTTAAAAAGTATAATCCAGGTGATTAGATACGTCTACAAATGGCATGCTTTTAGTAAAAAGCACATATTTTGGTTAATGTACTAGTTCAGGCTTATGTAAAGTACATGCTCACAATATTCATATGCATATGCGCACACATAAAAAAAACACACATAATTCACACACAGAATGCAACAAGCATTATAAGAAGCAAATATAAAACATAACTGGTAGCTGAAATTACAAGGACAACCCTGTCCCAAACAATCCTAGTAAATGTAACTCCATATTTTTTGCCTTATTTCCAAGTACAACTATAAATGTATCCCTAACCATAATGGTAAGCATACATTAAGGATACAGTGAGAATTGCCAACTTGATTTCAATATAATAAAAGTATGGAATTTAGAATTATATTACATTACATTTATGGTTAACCTTTAGTATAGATTTAGGATTGTAGTTATGTTTAAGGTCAGATTTAACTTGGGTTTTGTTGAGTTTTGAATAAGGTGTCTGCCATTTGAGGGGATTCTAAAACAAACAGACAAACAAAAAAACAAACAAAAAAATAAACAAACAAAAAAAAATAGCAGCCTCAAAAAGAACATTAAATGATCATCCTGATGAAGTCCTTTCAGGATGTAGGGCCTTTACTCATATGAATTCTTTTTATACTGACTTTATGTGTTATTGTAATAAAGGTAAACAGAGAAAGTTTTAACAGGTATTGATTTTAAAAAGTTATCCATTATTGGTCATAAGTACCATTTTGTTCTGAGTTCACATTTTATATTAAGATTTCTAAAGAGATAAATAGAGGCAATATATATTTTCCAAAACATCATGTGATGTCTACTTAGCATGTGAACATGTTCAATCTGATAAACTGCCAAATCAAACATTTAAAACATAATCTGACTATATATGAAGTGTTATAGTTATTGTAATATGTGAAAAGTTTGTTGTCATCTAGAAAAAATGTATTTAAAGTAGGATGATTATATGTATAGTAAAATGAATTAGGATAATTTTTGTAGGTAACACTAGTGTAGCTATTTCTAAGGCACATCATTATGCAGAATGTCTGAAGAAGTATTTTTTTTTAGAAAATCTGAAATTGGAAATTAGATGCACACACTTTGCTTTAAAAGCAATATGTTTTATAATCTTCATTCCACAGTATTTATTCATTTTAAGGGAGATTATATTAATAAATGACATGTGGTAAGTAAAAGTTTCATGCATTTTTTATAAAAATCAAAGACAAGAAAAATAATACTTATACTAAGATATGAGCTTGCTTTGTTTTCAAACTGTGGCATACAGCTTTCATTTTTGTAAGTCTTTATGTGATGGTTTCCATGATTTAAAAATAATTATCTTGGTTCTCTGAAATGACTCATATATACTTACATATATAGATAGGTCTACTTCTTTCCATTGAAAACTCATTTCACTGAATTTCACTTCACTGGGATCAAATCGCTGAAAGCTCAAATTACTGAAAACTCACTTCACCGAATCTCATTTCACTGAAGTAAGTACTGGCACTGTGTAGAATACTGTAAGGCAACTAAAAGGGATGTGCCCTTTTCTCCACTGTAGTGTGATCCTGGAGTTAGTATATATAGTTAGGGGGTGTGGGGGTGCAGCCCCCCACCTAGTTTGGGTTTAAATTGTCTTCTGGAAAGAGTTAGTCATTGGTGCTGTAAGTGTGCATGTCTATGGTTTAAAATGTGTTGTTTTGAACTTCAACATTCTATACTTTCAGTGAAATATTATATAAAACCAAACTAGGTGGGATGCTACACCCCATGCCCCCAATGGTGGGGCTGTGCCCCTATACCCCCCTAACTATTTATACTAACTCCATTATCGCACTACAGTAGGGAAAAGGGCATATACCTTTTACTTGTCTTAAAGTACTCTACACAGTGCCAGTACTTCAGTGAAATGAGATTCGATGAAATGAGTTTTCAATAATTTCAGCTTTCAGAAGAAATGTGTATACACAATGAATCAGTGCTGAAGAGCAAACACAAGCATCTACAGATCTGGGGGTACAACATGATGCTGACCATCACAAACTGGGGTACAACATGATGCTGACCATCACAAACATAAACATCTACAGATCTGGGGGTACAATGTGATGCTGACCATCACAAACACAGACATCTACAGATCTGGGGGTACAACATGATGCTGACCATCACAAACACAGACATCTACAGATCTGGGGGTACAACATGATGCTGACCATCACAAAGACAAACATCTACAGATCTGGGGGTACAACGTGATGCTGACCATCACAATCCACACATACTGTGCTGGATGCACTTCCCTTATAACTTTTATGATACAAAATGACACCATCACATACATTACATTGTCTGCACTTTTCTATGAAAAGAGTTTTCAGTCAAATGAGTTTTCAAAGAAATGGGTTCAGCTATATCAGTCCATATTGTTTATTGGATGCCATCTTGACACAATAGCATGTAGAGTCAGCCTTAATTCAGAAAGAGCCCAATCACACAAAGCATCATTTCAGCCTCTCTTAACCACACCTCTCCATCAGCAGTCTTGGTCCTTCAAGTTTTAAGTCTTATGGTCTCTACAATAGTCATGGTATCCCATGCTTATTTCTACATGTATATTGCCCAGTCACTACTGAGAGTCCAATGGACCCAGATTGAGGACTACCCTACAACCACAATTGTCATTACTCAATTTCACAAGGCTTATTTGCAATGGTAACTCTCCTCTTCCACAATGACAGCAGGCAGACCATTTGTTCTTCCTCCATCAGCAGCAATAGTTACCACAGACACCTCTTTTTTGGGTTGGGAGCACATTTCCCTGTGAGGACAGTCTAAGGGTTATAGAATCAGACCAACATCATTCTTCACATAAACATCCTGGAGATGAGTGGCCTTCTAGCACTGAGGGAATTCCAAGACCATCTCCCCCCAAGAGCGATTTATGTTCTGACAGACAACATGTTCATAATAGGTTCATAGGTTCATAGGTTTATACTAGGCTATCTGCCCTAAGGCATTTATAAGTATGTTAAAAAATACTGTGCCAATTAGTTTGTTGTGCCTCTGTCCAGCAGTGACACAGAGATGATTCCCGGGGTAAACCTACGATCTCCCATCCACCGGTCAAGATTTCTCTTGATCAGAGCCAGCGAGGTGCTCTGCCTCACATGGACCGGGATTTTATTCCACAACATAGGGAGTCTCTGGGTGACAAATCTATCCCTCCAGCATGTCCTATTTATATCCGTGCTAAGGTTTAAGTCGCTTGCTCTAGTGGATCTGGTAAATTTGGATTTTTTGAGGTGGAGCATGTCCATTAATTCCGGGTTGAACATGGCCTTGTATGTCAGGCACAGGTCACCTCTGAGCAACTGAATAGAGCTGGAGTTTCTTCATTCTGGCAGCATATCACAGATTTTGGAGTCCCTTTATCCTTTTGGTGAGGAACTTTTTGGGTCTCTCCAATTGCTGCAGGTGTCGGGTGAGATACATCCCGAATGGGGCTCATTGGTCTGATAAGTGAAGAGTACAGGGAACAATGACCTCACTTGATCTGGATGTGAATCCCTTCATGATCAGGTGGGCAATGTAGAAGGTTTTTCTAACCACTTTAGCAATGTGAGTGTCAAAGAAAGGCCACTGTCAACCTGGGTCCCCAGGTCCCTGATAACCTCTTCTGTGCTTAGTGGATTGCCACCTATATGGTAGCTTGGGGTTACCTTGTTTTTCCGAAGGGTATGACTATACATTTTGGCATTTAACTTCAGGCCATGGCTCTGGCACCAGGTATCAGTTTCCGTGAGACCCCGCTGGAGGAGATCTGTGTCCGATGTACTTTCCACTATGGCTCCCAGTTTGCAGTCATCTGCAAACTTTGTCAGCCATAGTCCTCCTATGTTAGCCTGTACTTCTGAGAAGTAGATGCCGAACAACAGGGGCCAAGGATTGAGCCCTGTGGGACACCACTTGTGACCCGGCTTGGAGTCTGACATGGCGCCAGCTACTCTAACCCTGTGGGTTCTGTCCTTTAGACAGTTTGCAACCCATCTTGTGACATATGGGTTAACATTTAAGCTGGTAAGTTTCTCTATAATACCCGAGTGGGGTATTGTTTTGCAAGGTCATGGTAGGCTGTATGGACTGCCTTTCCCTCATCAATGGCCTTGGTGACTGTTTCGAAGAAGTCGACCAAGTTCAAAAGGCATGATCTGCCCTTGACAAAGCCAAACTGGGTCGGGTCCAATGTCTGCAAGTCCCCTAGTTCTTTGTTTATGAGTTCCATTATGATCCTCTCCATAGCTTTGCAGACCAGGCTTGTTAAGCTTATGGGGTGGTAATTACCAGGGTCCGTAGAGGCACTGCCTTTGTGGAGTGGGACCACAGTTGCCGTACGCCACTCCTTGGGCATGTATCCTGTGGTAAGGCTAAGATTAAACAGCTGCCTTATGTGCGGGTTTAGTTCCTCATTGAGTTTGTGGACACCATCCGATCCCATTGATGCTGTGTTTTTAGCTTTAGAGAGCAGCTTTCACCGCATTGGAGATGTCTGGGAGGCTGGATAGTTATCTCGGGTGAAGTTTGCACTGAACCTGTCTGCCAGTATGTTGGCAATGTCTGTGGGTTCAGTGATTTTTGTATCATTTTGGATTAATTCTGAGCATATCTGGGAGTTTCCATCCAGTTTTCTAACATAGCTGAAGAAGGCCTTATGATTGTCTTTTGAATCTATGGCAATTTTTCTCTCAAAGTTGGCCTTGGATGATTTTTTTACTAATAATGATCAAAGGTGTCTTCTCTTTTATGGATTTTGCTCTATCATGTAACAGCTTTCTCATCTTATTGTAAAGTTTGTTTATGGCTGGGGTCCACCAGACTGGACGTTTGCCCTTGGTGGAAAGAGTCTTGGTTTTATTAGGGATTGCCTGATCCATGCAGTCCTGGAGGTGTTCATAGAAGACATTTGTAAGGGCTTCCGCTTGGGTTGTGGTTTCCACTGGCTCGGGGCCTTGAAGGATACCACACCAGTCTTGAGTAGTGTGAAGTTTGCTTTAGCTTTAGAAGTTCTTCACTGTGGGCTTTTTGTTTGGGGTCGGGATGTGGATATCCAGTGAGATTAGTTTATGATCTGATCTTACCAATGAGGGATATACTTCCAGTGTGGAGCATTTTGTCCCCATGTTTGTGATGATGAGATCTAGTATATTTTCTCCTCTTGTGGGAATGGTGACTAGTTGTTCCATGGCATTTGAATTTATGAACTCCAGGAACCTTTGGGCTAGAAAGTTTGGGCTTGAGTAATGTTCCCAGTCTATATTCGGGTAGTTGAAGTTACCCAATATAATGGTGTTTGGAG
Source organism: Protopterus annectens (assembly GCF_019279795.1). Lineage (NCBI taxonomy): Eukaryota > Metazoa > Chordata > Ceratodontiformes > Protopteridae > Protopterus > Protopterus annectens. Next base: position 714,560,799 of record NC_056751.1, on the reverse strand, counting down.
ATACATTTATACCCTCCAGTGTCTTCAGGAAGGCTGTGTGGGGTTCCTGAGTTTGAGAGGGTGGCCTGTAGCATGCTACAAATTGTAGAGCAGTTTTGCCTATGGTTAATTGCACCTGGATGGTTTCCGATGCTTCGTGCATTGCCACCAACCTGGAGGTGTGGGTATCCTTGATGAATATGAATACACCCCCCCTTTTGTGGTGTGGTCCGGTTTTGGGGGCATGATATGAGTAAAACCTGATAGTGGGGTGCTCTCAGGAGCCTTGAACCAGGTTTCAGTCACAGCACAGACATCGATGTTCTCCATACTGAGAAGGGCCTCGGCATTTTGAGATTTAGACTTCTGGCATTGAGCAGCATTACCCTTAGTTTCTTCACATTTTGTTTTCTAGGGTGGTAGGTTTAGAATTTGAGCCTTGCCTAAAAAGGCACTATGGGGGTGGCAGAGCCTTAGCCAATATCCGGAATGGTGACAGGTGCAAGCCGTCCCTTAGTGTGGCTTGTCAAGCATGTCATCCCAGGCAGACAGACACTGGATCCCCTTTGAATGACACCAGAAATTAAGCCAATTGTTAAAGCTGATCATCTTGTCTCTATGTTGTGGCATCATTCTTGGTGAAGGAAGGATGCTGCTCAGGGTCAGGGTCATACCTGCCTGGGCTACATAATCAGAGAGCTCCTCTATGTCTCTTTTCATGTAGTCCAGGGATCACACCAGCATGGAGAATGACTGTGTCATATTTGTACTTGCTGTGGTGTGTTATGTGGCGCAGCTTACCCTCTCCTTGTTCAGCCTGGGACGTCAGTGTGTCTGACTATGGAGTCACCTGTGACAAGTATGTTTGGTGTTGTATTTGGCCTTAAGGGCTGTGACTGCTTTGCACACTGATTTTGTGTTTTATGTGTTGCCTGTGGTGTGTCATGAGGTGGCAGTTGCTTGGGTGTCTGCTTTGCAGGCATCTGCTGTTTAGGTAAATTTTTGCTCAGAGCCTCCGAGTATGTCTTTGTGTGTTTATGTGTTTGATTCATTGTTGTGATAGCTTTATGTGAGACTGGTTTTGTGGTGTGTGTAGTTGCCTTCTCCTCCTGTCTGGTCTTGCCAGTCCTGAGTTGAGAGAGCTCAGCCTCCAGTTTGGCTAAATAGCTGCATCTCTCACAAGTATTTGTGTTATGTGGGAGGAGGAGAGGGTTGTCTGTGTACATGAGGCAATTGTAACATTGCCTCAATATTATTCACCAACTGGACAGGAGAGGACGCCAGCATCTGGCCCTTGACATGCTAGAGAAATTAAGAAGTTTGGGGTGTAACTGAATGAGAGGACTTAGTAAGGAAGTGGGTACTCCTGGGGTTTTATAGTGAGGGACTTGGTATAATACAGAAGTGCTAAGCCTGAAAAGAAGATGCTTTTAAGACAAGTGCTGAGCTTTTTTTTTTTTGGAGAAAAAAAAAAAACTTTAGGAACAAGTGCTGCTCGCTTTTAGTTAAGGGATATACTGTTTAGATTACTAGTAGAGCAGTTCTAAGGGAAAAATGAAGAACAGACTTTATGGAGCCAGAAAAGTTTAACCTTGTTAAAGCTGCCGATGCTGCTCTAGTGGCAACTGGTAGCAGGGGCTGGAAAGAGCCAGGAATTGACGCCAATAAAACTACAGTTTCAAGTCAGTAACCACTCCCACGGGGGGACGGGGAGCTGCTCAATGTTTTTCACTGCCACTGATCAACAGAGAGACTTTCCTTTAGCCCAAGCAAAAATGGCCTCAGAGAAACTTACAAACAGTTCAGGAACAGAAAGCCTGTAACTGAACCTTTTTAAATCTCAGAAAAGTGGGAAAAAAGCAAGATTTTTTTTTTGTTTTGTTTTTGTTTTTTCAGAGATAGCAGAGGTTCACAAGTAATATTATTTAAACAAGCAAAAGGTAAACAGACTTTACCCCCTATGCCAATAGGTCAGGAGGTGTGCAATGGGTGATTGTTTTGTATGACTTTATGATTGCAATGCATACTCCAGGGAACATGATTTGTCCTGCAGACAGCCTCAGCAGCTCTATCTGATGTGTCATGGATGGTCTCTCAATCCAGTGGTAGTTTGTCAGATACTCAACTGCTGGTGCCAGCCTTGCTGTGATCTCCTTGCATCCATAACCAGCACCAAATGCAAGAAACAGTTTGTCTTGGTTCTGCTGGAGAGGCAGACAGTAAGAAATTCTGTAGTTGGATAGTGGGATACCAGACCTGATGTCCAGGTTCTTGCAGAAAGCAGCAGTATGCAAAGCCACAGTGATCTTCATTGTTTCATGCTGGCCATAGCTAATTTGGTTTCCCTTGCTCAGGTCTTGCTTAAAAAAATCATCCATTGTTTTTAGTTCCATGCCTGGATCTTCTGTCACATATGTCTGGTCAGCCTCACTCAGACTTACTCAACTGTTAATTAACCACTTGGTTTCTCCAGTTCCTTTAACGAGTGTACAAAACCAAATGTAAATATTTTCTATGTGTGCAAACAATCAAGGCACTAATCCCTTTTCCACTTTTGTACCTGAGCTTCTGTAGTTTCTTTCAGAGATGTTTGACAGAAGATCCAGCTACTCTGAAATTAAAGTTCAGCTAGTTTCTTTATAAAAAAAATCATAATGGTATTGACTCTTATCTCACTGCTTCTATAAGTTCTTTAAAGCCTCTCTGAAAGGGACCTTTTCTTTGTCCTCCCATGAAGGATCTTGTTCTACTATGGGACCTTCATTTTGTTTTAGAAATCTTGGCAACTCTCCCCCCCACCTTGAGCCAGCCTTTATAGAACAGGTAAAACTCTCATGGAAGGCTTTCTTTTTGGTACCAAACACTGGCCAGAAGATTTCAGAATTACAAGGAGTGTCTTCAATCTCTCTATACCTCATTTTTCAAAAGGATGGAGTTTTTGTATAAACTATTCTTTCCTTTCTCATCAAGGTTGCTACAGAGAACAATCTGAATCAGACTGTACATCTTCTGGCCTTCTTCCACAATCATTCTACTCATGGAGTGTATATTCTTCACAACTCGGATGGGCATAGGCAGTTGAAATCCAATCTTCATATAGGACAAAACAATTCAAAAGAGATAATCAATCATGCATCTCCTTTACTCAAAGCATACTCATACTGAAAACATTAAAAGTCACCCTTTCAAGATGGCTATCTAGTTGTAATTCATCTACATACTCTTCACATAATAAACCACTACCAGTCAAACCGAAAGCTCATTCTACAAGGTCCTTCACTACTTCCACAGTCTTTTCTCAAGGATTAATATGTGGATGGAATTTGTGCTGCACCAACCTAGTCTATATTGCACACATTTGACAAACACTATAAAATGGATATATTCTCTAGATTTAGTGCTTCCTTTGGAGGAACAATCATGATGAGTAACCTGCTATGATGACATGCAGGATTATCAGCAACTTGTGATTCTGACCCATTAGTCAGATCAGAAGGGCAAGTTGAATAGGATACAAAGTTTACGCCCTTCCCATGACATTGAGTCATTTTATCCTAATCTGTCTGATATTATACCCCTCCCTCCATCATCATTCCAGTTTTTCATTCTACTGAGAACTGAGTAAGCAGTCCAGAAGCTCTTCTGCTCATTTCTCATTTCTAATCGATCAGTTATGGCCCTTTCAGTAGCCAGCAAACTTGATCTAATGAGTGTCACTGCTCTAGGAGATTATGGAAGGGAAATATTCTTCTTCTTCTTTCGGCTTTTCCCAGTTAGGGGTTGCCACAGCGGATCACCTATCTGCTCATGATTGGCAGTGGAGTATTACGGTGTCAAGTTGCCAGCCTAGTGCCCAACTTTCCACAGAAGGTACACACATGCATGCACTCATGCCTAAGGCCAATTTAGAGTGTCCAATCCACCTACAGCATGTCTTTGGGATGTGGGAGGAAACCGGAGCACCCAGAGGAAACCCATGTGACCACAGGGAGGACATGTAGACTCCACACAGAAGGCACCCCAGCTGAGGATTGAACCAGAGAACCTCTTGCTGTGAGGTGGCAACACTAACCACTGCACTACCGCAGCTGCCCTTATGGAAGGGAAATATTAAAAAAAAAAACTTGAGGCTTGGAAGCACAAGTAGTGCTGGTTCAGATATAACAAGCAACTTGATGCCCATCATTTGTATCAGATAGTTTAGAATGAAAGGATCTGACATGATGATAAGCACATAACTTCTGTCTCTTACTATCTACACTTTATTTTTTCACTAGAGTTCACTAGGGTTTATTGATGCAATGGTTAATATCCAGGTCACTGAATGCAATGCAGACCATGGTGGTGATATTGTCACTGAAGTTCACTAGGGTTGATTGATGCCATGGTTAATATCCAGGTAACTGAATGCAATGCAGACCATGGTGGTGATGTTGTCAATGGAGTTCACTAGGGTTGATTGATGCCATGGTTAATATCCAGGTAACTGAATGCCATGCAGACATGGTGGTGATGTTGTCACTGGAGTTCACTAGGGTTGATTGATGCAATGGTTAATATCCAGGTCACTGAATGCCATGCAGACATGGTGGTGATGTTGTCACTGGAGTTCACTAGGGTTGATTGATGCGATGGTTAATATTCAGGTCAATGAATGCCATGCAGACATGGTGGTGATGCTCATTTATATGCCTCAGCTCTACATTGGATACATGCACCTCAGAGGCAGTGTAGTACTCTGATACCATCTGTGGTGCTTTCTCCTATGTAGCTTAGGTAGGGCTGGCAAGGATGAAACTTCAAACACTAAATATAGATGTTACTAAAGGTTCATGTTTACTGTCCATCATCATCTTAGCTGTGGGTGTTGTGAGGGCACCTTCCAAAGTTATCATTGCTGACAATTCCTCCTCGTTGTTGGACTGCATCCTTTGCATGGTGCTATCATCACTGGCCAGTTGTTGACCTCCTGACACCAGGCATGTGCTGGTCTGCTGCAATGCACCCTGTACTAGAGGAGCTTAGGAATGCATACAGGTATCATACCTGTGATAGCTGTGGCACTCACCACTGCACAGAAAGTGTTACATAGTTATGGGCACATACGTGCCTTGTAGTGCATGTTGCTATGGGTGCAGTCCCAATATTTCTGGATGACAAACATGAATGTGTTTTATTATGAGTAAGATCAAACAAGGTAAAAAGTAAAGTATCAGTTTATAAGTAGGGCAAACAGTGACAAAAAAAAAAGAAACCGGTACATAGAAATAAGTTTCTGCATCGTACTAGCATGCATGCCCCACATTTATTTAATAGTATTACTAAAGGACAATTTATTCAGATGAGCAGGTTGAATACAGACATAGACATATGCTATCAGCTGATGAGTGAATTAAAATATGAATTTATTAATAGTTATGATGAAAACGTTTTAAATAAAGAGATTAACAATGTACGAGAGTTGAGACAAACCACTGCTAAACTTAGTTTTGGAGTAAAACCAACATGTGATTTGGTTGTAGGACAAGATATATATACAAATACTAGTAAATTATGTAACAACATTTAGTAGAACTACTAAGGCAGTAAAGAGAATTATTTTTAATGACTGGTGTATACTTAAAGCTCTTCCAGAATTATGTTCATTGATTGATCCTACTCCTAAATTTTCATATTGTAATTGTCCTAATTTAAAACAGAAGTTATGTTATAAGGATATGTCTACTACTATGAATAAGAATATTTCTGCTAAATATGGTACTGTCCCTTGTTATAAGTGTAGTTGTCGTGATCTTATAAACAAAGATAGTGCATTCATACATCCATTAAGTAAAAAGAAATGTATATTTAAGTGTGCAGCGACCTGTAATTCTACTAGTACAGTCTATCTGGCAACCTGTAATACATGTGTGGCATTTTATGTAGGCAAGTCAGTGAGAAAATTAAAAGAAAGGATGATTGAATATAGATCAGATATTAAGCAGAATATTAGCACCACTTCATTAGCTAAACATATTAGGAAATGTGGGGAAGAGCACATGTTTAGGTTTTGGGTGATAGATCAAGTTTTTAGGAATTTAAGAAGGGGTGACATTAATAATAGACTGGAAATAAAAGAATATGAATGGATTCTTAGGATGGAGGCTGATTTTTCTCCTGGATTAAATCAAACAGTGTCATTAAAGCCTGTTCTTAAGTACAAACAAAAGTGTTTACATTAAGAATACTACTTGTATGGGTCAAACTGAAAAATGTATTTTGGTTTTATGTAAAGTGATTGTGTTTATTCTATGAATGCTATTGCTTTTAGAAAAGTATTCTTAATTATTCTTAATTTAGTTTTTTAATTGATTGTTAATTATTTAATTGCTTGGCTGTGTGTTTAGAATATAAAGAGGATGTTATCTGTTATATTCTACATACAGTGATGAAGGGCTTTTACCTGAAAGGTTTGTCTAAGTAAACAGCTTTTTTTGTTGAACACAGTGGTCAAAGTTTATCACTTTTATTACTAGTAAAGCATTGACAGTTGAAAGTTACAGCCTTATAGCAATTAAACATGTGAGTGCTTACCCAGTACATCCTGTATGGACACCCAGACTAGAGAGCCATCTGAATCCCATTTTCTACATACAAGTCACTGCTAAGCATGAGGGCTCACTAAACTTCCTCATAGAGAGATGCCAGGAATTCCTGTACCTTTGGGAGATGCCTCTATGTTGGTTGTCCACTTCCTGTGGTTAACCTGTGTCTGCACTTTCCAGTGCTTTGATCTTGGCATGCAGTATCACATCATGATGTGACACACATACTATTCATGAGGATTTAATAAAATCCGTGTAGGCATAGTGTAAAGCCTATATGGAAGGTACCGTGGCCATGTATGCGGAACTCCCTCGGTAGCGTGCCATGCATAGTAATGAAGGCACATTACTGAAGGAGAGCTGTGTAACACGGTTATTGAATCAGTGTAGTGAGTGTGTTACTGTCTGGAGATGAGTAACACACCCCCTGCACTGTCAGAGTGATGGATATCAATGTAGGCAACTGTAATAAAGTGGTAATGTTTTTTATTTATTTTTTGTGTGTTTGTGTGGCACAGCATAGCATGCAGCAATGGACATGTGCCAGCCATCTAAAAATAGAAACCAGATATATTTAATTATAAATGGAAGGGTCATGTTTGAGCATAGCTGAGCAAGTTTGCACAGCGCACCACTGTACTCAGCAGGGCTTAAACATAGTGGAAAGGTGTATGTAAAAGTATAGCATCATTCCACGTGTTCATGTATCCAAATGGTTAGAGTGACAGCCTTGTGTGCAGTAGGTGCAGGGTTCAAGTACACAGACAGGTTATTTTTGCAAATACACATTTGGGAGAATTATGTTAAATCCCAATTAAATATTGTTTGATTACACAGAGAGGTTATTAAATTTAAATTGCAAATACACATTTATGACAAGTACTATTAAATCCCTGATTGAAGTTAGTATGAATACACAGTCAGGGTATTAAGCATTTATGTTGCAAGTACACATTATGAGAAGTATTTGTAAACCCTTAATTGAATACTGTATGCATGCACAGACATGTTATTAAGCATTTATGTTGCAACTAGATTTTTATGACAAGTATTTTTAAATCCCACTTTGCTGTACTCAGCTAAGTTCCACTAAGCACAGCTGAGCCTTGCCAAGCACTGCTTTAACAAGGAATGTTTCAGCAGTGCTTAGCTGGTTTGCGCATTGCTAAGTGGACCGAAGTACTGCTAAGCAATGTCAGTTTAAGCATTGCCCAGCTCAGCTAAGCTGGTTTGCGCATCACTAAGCATTGCTGAGCATTGCCACTTTAAGCACTGCTCATCTGAGCTCAGTGGATTTGCTTGGTGCTAAGTGATGCATCACATTTTTAAAATTGCCCAATGGTGGTAAAGGGTGTGAAAGCAGACTTATTTAAGTGCAACAGGTGGGAATATTGCAGAACCTGTTGGAGTTTGACCCGTGCAGGAACTATGGTAGATGTTGGAGAGGATGCACCCTTCTGGGCACAGCAGTAGGGCATTCTGGAGTCCAGGGTTATGGTTGAACTCCTTGTTCAAGACCATGATGTCTGGCTGCTGCAAGGCCAGTACCAGGGATTAGAGTACAAGTCAGAAGCCTGAGACCAGCTGGCACGCAATCTCACCAGTGCCACAGGTATCCCCCACACAGTTGAGCATGTCTGTCATCAATAAGACAATCTGAAGCAATGGAAGAGAGGACTTTTGGACACCTGGGTCCAGAATGCTAGAGATAGGAATGCCCCATGAGTTTGTTAGTACTGTCAGGATTGTTTTTCCAATACCTAATCTGAATGTGTGATAGACAGGCATTCATAATGGTATACTTCTCTCCCTATAGTTGATGAAGAGAGAGCTCATAACCTAGAGGCCCATGCAGGGTGTCTGGCTAGGTTGCACTATGAGTGTGGTGCGCATAAATGTGTCTTGCAATTTATAGGCATATAAGCAAGAAGGAGTAAAAGTAATAACTGCCATTAGGTATAAACACATTTGATTGTACTGCAATGAATATGGTCATACACCTGGACTGAAATAAGTGAGTAATGCCACGCATACTGCAATAAAGATGAAAGCATGAAACCAGATAATGTTAAGGAAATACAGTTTCTACTGCATTAATTGTAGAATTGCAGTTGCGTTGCAACACCTGCATTATATGAACTGTTTTGAAATAAAGACTTGAAAATATACCACCAATAAAGCTGTGCTATGCAATATATGTGTTGTTTGGGCTGTTGTTCATGAAATCAAGTATTACATCTGTTCTGAACTGAAAACACAAAGAATGCCACTAAGTGACTCAATGTTAGCTAACACAAAGTGTTCTGCTAAACTGTACATGTAGAGCTGTACTACAAGAGATATGCATTATATGATATTTGTTCTGCACTATGATCTGAAGCAATACTAGGAACACCAAGGTATATTGTGTATATCAGGATTGTCTAGTGTTAACCATTGCTTTTCAGCTATATGCATTCCTGCTTTGAGGTACGCTGCTGCAGGCAAGTATGAAACTGTAATAGTTGTAGGCTGCAAATATACCATCTGCAGCTGTATATGGGCCAGGTAGGTATCCCAGCATGCTGATATGTTTTGTACACATCACAGATATTTCCACCTTCTAGGGGTATATTGTGTACACCTGCAGTCTTGTATTAATGTACAGTTCACCTACTATTTCTGTCATGCATGAATCTCATGCACATGTTCAAGTGTCACTGCAGTCTTGTATAACACTCTATTTCTATTACCAGGTCATATTTAGTTACCAGGTGAGCTCTAGGCAAATATCAGTCAATCACTATGCAGCAGTGGCTCAGTATGATAAATGCTGGGTCTGATGTACATTTTGTCACACACAGACCAGGGTTCAAATCCAGTGACCAGTACTACTAAATATTATTGAATCAGTTATGTAATTTTAACAGATGTTATCCCTATAGGAATTACAGGTAAATGGGTGCAGTAGCCCTTAGTATGGGTTAATAATTTGTGTGTTCAGGTGTAACAGACTGTTAACAGTATTGCTCAGGAATGTGATAAGACTTCAGAAAATTAAGGCAACAAGTACAATACTAATAAAAGTCAATACAATAAATAAACAGTGTAATCGTAGCATGACTGTATGCCTGGTGTGTCTGTGAACGTCTGTTAATGGTTTAACCCCATGCCTGCCAAGGAAGGCATGATAGTCATAAATTATCTGTACTGTGCATGATACATGTCTCTCAAGTGTCATGCTGTCACAGACTGTGATCACTGTTGCCTAATCCCATGGTCACAGATCTGTCATTGACGTGATTATGTCAATAGCACAGTCACACAACATCAGTCCACAGTACACCTTGATAGTCATATAAGTCCCCTTGACATGTAATAGTCATCTGTAGGTGTGTACCTGTAGGTGTTACAGCTTGGCCCATACTGTCCCATTTGGATACCTTGAGAGGAATGTACATGCTACAGAAGCTATAGGGTATTTGTATAAATAAAGGAAGGGCAGACCTGCAGAGTATATAAGAGTGTTGTTGCAAACTATATAGCCTATACTGGTGTTAATGGATTGTATTTCTCTCTCCCTCCACCCCTTATCTCCATCATAATGTATTATTGTTATACATCGGTTATGGTTTACTATTAACATATGTTGTTCTCAAAATGTTATGCTTGGCCTTGTGTTTTATGATTGCTATGTATTACAGCTGTTGCATGCTAACATATCTTGTTGAATTACTAATGTTGTTGGCCTTATGCTGTAACTGTTACTGGCATGCTGTTATTATACTGACTGTTTTCTCACTTATTGTTGTGTTCCATACACTATGCAATGTTATGTTACTGGGTTATTTGCAACGTTCTGGCATGCTGTTATAACTAACTAAATGTTATGTTCAATACTAACCTATACACTTTGAAATGCCTGAACACCATAGCATGACTGGGTAGGCTGGTTCCCAGTGATCCAACTACCCCAACACAGCTGGCTGCGGCACCAGGTCACAGCATCTCTAGGATCCAAGCCAGTGGTGCCCCCTCTGCTGGCCCTGCACCACCTATGGGTGGAATCACCTCAGGGGATAGGGCCCATCTCCCCTGGGAGTGGGGGCAGAAGGGGGTGTTGTTATTCAGGATCAGCTACTGACAATGGTGCACAAGATAGTGCATCATGGCTATGAGTACCACCTGCACCGGATTGAGGGCAGACTCGGTAACCTGGAGGGGCCTGCTGGCTCTGGCATCCAGCCTCCAGCACAACCATCCTTTGTGGCAGTGAAGGAGCAGTGCCGACTGCCCATGGGTTGGGAGCTCAGTCACACTGCTGCTGTATGGGGGCACATGGATCTCTGATTCCACAACACTCTCCCCATCCAAGGTGTATACCCTCCTCGTGTCACACACCACCCGTGTATGCTGTCTTGTTTGTGTTGTCTGTCAGCAAATGCAACCTCTCCTACCCAACTTACCTCCCCACATATACCTATGCCCCTTCCCCAATATTCCACTCTCAGCTTAAGAAAAAAAAAGGGCACCTGTCCCACAAAATAAAATTGCCCCATAAATAGCTCTTTATTTTGCACCCATGTCCATTGGACATAATCAATTATTAAATGAATTAATCAAAACAGTTATGGTGCCCTCACTCCTCTCTCTCGGGGTGTGAGGCTGCAAATTCTCTACAACCTGTACAGCTGTTGCTGTAGAAGAAATGGAAAGCTATTTTCCTTTCCTACACCCATCCTGCAAATCCGTACCTGCCTTTTAGTATGTTTTTTCTCCCTGTTTGCCCCAATTTCACTACTTTCCTATCACCCCCTTTTTCTTTTCTTTTTTTAGAATTAACTTGGGTTTAAGCAGGCTAAACAGCACGGTGCACCATACCTCATCACAAAAACCCACTTAAAACTGCTTAAAAGTGCCTTTTCTGTATTCCTAACAGTGTTAGGCACATCTGCAAAATAATCATCCCTGCCAAGTACAGCACAGTGCATTAGCACACTAGGCCACTCAGCTCTGAAATACAGCATGCGTTTCCATACACACATCCTGATTGCCAATGACACAGTGCATGTATATATAATGGGAAAATTAGCAGTTTACTTAGGAGTGTGATACAGACACCACACCAGTGCACAGCCAAGCAAATAATGATGGCTGTACATGAGGCTTGGCATAGCAGGTATAACTGTCAGTTGCACAGACTGTTGCAGAATGTCCACAGTTGTGCCACCTAGTTTTGGCACAGATATCACAAAACATTTTCTGTGTGCCAAAGTACTAGCAAGTTAGTACAGATTGAGGTTAGAAAATCATGACAGACATTTCAGTCTCACATATCGTACCCATCTGAACGCACATGCTAATGCGAATCCTGTGTAACAGACTGTATGCATGTGCATATATCTTGCAAATACACCAATTGCAGTATTGACTCAATAGCTCAATCTGTTAAATTCCTAACATGCTGAACATTTTGCCACCCACAGTCCTAGGTTCGAATCCAGCGTGTTGCACTTCAATTATGTGCTTGTGAATGTAGCAAATAATGACTGAATCATGCAATTTTAATCAAAACAGGTTGCTGCTACTGAATTAACTGCTACCCATGTTAGCATGTCAAAGGCCTGTAGGTAGGGAAACACTGCACAAATGTGTATAGGCTGCCTATATGTCACCTACTACTCTCCAACTGGCACTGTTACATAACATATGTACCCCATGCACGTGCCTCAAATGGACTGTTATGGGTAACCCTCACCCTGGCTCTGCTGTAGTGACAGATACCGCTTGCTGTCCTCCAGTGTATTCACACTACCCACTATGAGTCCTGGGAAAAAAAGCACCAGCTGCAGCCTCCAACATATGCAGAAGTATGTTCAGATACCTGCTACAGACCTACCATACCTCATAATCCCCTAGAAGAAGGGATCCACACAACACCCATACATAAAGGGGTGGGGGACCAAAGGTCGGGTTACAGGGACATGTGTCACAGTCATCCCCTACAAACATACAGACCTGATAGACCAGCAGCTACTGCAGCAACATACATATTCTGATGGGTACGATGTATGACACTCCCATGTGTCTTCACCCTTACTGACTTCAACCCACATTGTTTAACAGTGAACTGCCAGATAATCAGAAAGTCATTCGACAATGGCCAAACATGGCATGCAAAACTGTGGACATACCACATAAATTCCAACAGTGGAAAGTATTTGTACCTACCTTCTATGATGCTGTAGTCTCCACACCTCAGTAATCTCCATCTCAAAGACTAGGAAAGGGGCCAAGGCCTACATACAGGCCTTAAATATTGCACTGCTGTGCCATGTCATTGGCTAATGAAAGTACATCCCAGCAGTTCTGAATGCAATTAGCAAGTCTGAGCCATGGATTGGTGCACAGGCAATCACGTGCTACTGAGCATTACCTACAAAAGGCAAGCAGCTGCATATGGTAAACAGGTCTGTAACTTGCTTTGCCAAGATAGACTGTGATTTTGAAAGCATTTTCTTCAGGATATCTGCATACAAAGACTACAGCACTCTACCAGGTATGTAATACAAGCCCCAAATAATGGGAAGATGCAGTTATGGGGAATAGGGGTTACAACAGTAGACCTGTAGTACAAATTACATGTTTGTGATAGTCTGCTGTCCAAAAGCTACAAGAATGCCTTTCAACTGTGGCTGCTGTCACTTAGGTCACAGCTCTTGCCCTCTCACTCCCCCTAAAATGGTCGGCTCCTGTATGAATGCTACTGGATTGTGTGTTAGACATAGTGATAATAAGCATGGACACAACTGGCATAGCACATGTTGTATTGTCATGCAGCTCCTCTCAGTCTGTGAATGTCACATAGGAATAGTTCAGACATTGTACAGGTATCCCTTACTGTCCCTGCTGTACTCTGGCTAGGTCACTGTTTTATCAACATTCATAACTCATTGCTTGACAGCTGTGGCTTGCACACATGGTAACCGCCTACAGCAGGTCATAGCTATTATTAATGGGGGGACACAGGCCCAACTTCAGTGACAGAGTGTACATATTGATCATACAAAGTAAGGGTATGAATACAGTAACAGATATTACTATAGCATAACTGTTTTCTGAGGGTTCTGGCATGTGACAGACAGATTCCCCACATTTTGAGAACAACCATCAATTATTGTACAACTGTTTGCCAGACATCCACATGCTCTTGGCAAAGGGACTACATATATCAGGCACACGTACACATTCTGCGAACATCTGTGTACTGGAGATGTAGGACACTTACAGGGAAGATACCTTACAGCATGTTTGCATTGCTGTCTGTCATTGTGGCACATGGATATTGTTGGACTGTCTCCATTTACTTGTACTAACACACAACTATGTGATGGAAAGTGGCTGTATGACATGGTACTAGGATGTTGGCCATAGGGGACACACCACAGCAGATGGCATTGATGGGAGTGGAGACATACAAGATACTCCATCATGGCACACAGGGACATGACCAGTATTACTACAATGGTGCTGATAGACACATACATAACTGTATTTATAGATGGTGGAGTGTGATGTGGGAGTTAGCAGTAGATAGTGTCGGCCAATCAGGTTGTGCGGGATCTGTACATAGTGGATACCAATGTATGTGGTCCTGTGATGTGTTCCCCTCTTGTCTTTCAGAAAGGATGTATAGATGGAGGCAACTGCCATTTTCAGCTGCTGAAAATGAAGTAATCCTGGATAGCCTCAGACTGCATCACAACATTCTGTGGTCCAGGAGTCACCTGAATTGTGAGCAACGTGCAGCACTGTGGACTGACCTCATCACAGTGGTCAACCGAGTAGGGCTACAGGACAGAAGCTACAAGCAGTTCCGACACCGGGTGACTAATATGACAAATGCTGCACTGCAAAGAGCTACTGCTGTGGTCAGGGACTGTGCTGCCACCAGTGGAGGGCCTGTAGCAGTACACCCACTCTCAGCCACAGAGGAATTCCTGACAAACCTGGGATCAACCATGAACTCCCAAGCAACCATCACCCTATACATCGTGGAGGTGGGTGCCACATCATTCGTAGCAGAGGAGCGTCCAGGTAAGCCTCCTGTGTTCATCACTGTAATACTGTATCGGTCATTGTGGCAGCCTCTGTATACAAGTACATGGATGTCAGGACAATCTGTATTGGATGGTTCTTTGTAATACCCACTTGTGCACACATACTCATAATGTCAGCAATGTAGGCAGTCTCACAGTACCTACTGTACATGTTGATATATGCACATATTATCCTGTAACAATGCCCATTTGGTATTGCTGACAATACCTTTCCCTCAAATTTCCGTAGGTACATCAGGTATGGTGGAGTCCAATGTCCTGTACCCAGTGAGTGTGATACTGTTTTTGTATGGATCATATATACCCTAACAATGATAAGGGCTGCCATTTTTCTGCAAACACAACTGATATGCTTAGCCAGAGTACAATACTTGTATGTTCAGTTTTGAAGGGGTTAACTGAAATATATTGAATCAGTAATCATAGTAGTTTATTTGCAGGTGCTGTGACATATGTTCACTTATTTTTGTGAAGGTCTATGCAGTCTTCTATACAGAGGGCAATAGTAAGCTCAAGACAGGTGCACTGTGTGTTAGGTGTAGGTCTATCACATACACGGACATATCACTTATCTCACAGGTGTATAGTAGTGGCAACATTAACTGGACATAGCTGCAGTGCATGTTATAAAGGGCCTGTCTTGTCTGTGTATTTTGTAGTCTGCTTGTGTGTTGTGCATGGGATCAGAAATAAGATGTAGTATGTGTAATGCAGTTGTGGCACTTGACCTGTATGTGTGTGTGTGTGTGTGTGTGTGTGTGTGTGTGTGTGTGTGTGTGTGTGTGTGTGTGTCTCACCATACATAATAGTGCAGGTAGTCATCCACTTTTTTGTCTTCCTCCCCACAGGTGACCGTGGAGATTGGAGTCTGTCCCCCTCACAACCTGATGTCAGTGTCTCATCAGACTCTGATGATGGTGGCCATAGTGAGGCACAGGTGGGATTGTTGGGAGCTGAATCTGTCCCATGGGTTGACATCCCACTTCATCTCCATTGTCCCTGCACACAGTCAGCATGCCCACACATACCCAATCCCCGGCGGCCACAGATATTGGGCAGTCAGAGTGTGGCGGCATGAAACAGGAGAGTCTGGTGACTATGTCATCAATGAGTGTAGACACTAGCCATAGCCAGAGACCTGGTGAGGTCCTACACAGGCAGATTGACAGGAGTGCTCAAAGGAGGACTGCTGCCCATCCACTGACTGTCACAGGTGTCATATCATGAGTTACTTGATGCATGTTTCAGTCCATCATGGATGCACGGGCATGTTACAAATGCAACACTAGATGGATGCCCAAGATCATGGATGCCACACTGTCTGACATGCACACATTGGTGACACCATGCATCATTTCACTGATGTAGTGGACAGATGATGGGGAGAAAAATTCAGTCCTGGACTGTACATTGTGCTAGAACATCTGGTGGAAGTAGGGTGTCAGACACATGGGCGTACATCAGCAACAACATCTGCTGAGAGTCCACGTGGCCATGCACACTCACGCTCTTGTAGTGGCAGTACCTCCAGCACTACAGAAGGGAGGGTGCTGCCCACTCCAAGATGTGGCAGGCCATGGGCATGTGGTCCTGGATGGTGATGTGAGGGACATGTGCCCAGCAGACACCAGTCACCATAAGAAACTAGTACTACATCTGACCCTGGGCATGGTGGTGCCAGTGCCACTCCCAGCAGAGCCAGTACCCATGTTCATGGCCGGAGATGGTGAACTCTCCATTCTGCCATGTGTGGTCCACAGCTGTCCAACATACCCACATGTAGGGCTAGCACATGGCTTGACTGTGTACATGCACACACTCACACATCACTGTCATATGCAGGTCACCAACAGACAAACACGGCACCTCTCCATGGCCCTGTTGACCAGCACCCCTTCCTGACTCACACACACAATGTCAACTGTGTGGCACAGCCTAGGCCCCTGGCAACCCCACACCACAGCCTCTGCATGTGATGATACCTGTGCCACATCCTTGCCATACATACCTTTGATGCAGGGACATGCAAATATGTGTCTGATGCACCGAGTGACTGTAGTACATTACATGACAGTTTGTAGTGCAGTAGTGTTATGCCATGAAAGGTGCTGTATGCTGGTATGTGTCATGAGTACACATCAAAGTGTTTGTACCCTTGTTGTATGTTGTAAGACTGGCGGCAGTGTATCAGATTGACAGGTGTCTCTCAGAACTTTGTATGTTTCTGTTCCAGAGGTCCGAGTGGCTACACTGTGGAGACTTGGTGCCAATACAGAGGCTCAGGATGGCATTGTAGCAAAGCAGCCATGTGACATCAGCAAGATACAGCTGTATATGTACATGGTTACCTGGATGCGTATGTGTAGAACAGTGTGTCAGGGACAAAGGGGGTGGACTGCATAATCCTGGAAGCAAACCTCATGACAAGACATGCTACCCCTGATATGTGTCACCTCGATGTTCTATACCTACAAACATAGGTGGTGGCAGACAGCATTTATGCCTAGCTAGATGTGGGCTGTTTAGGGCCTTAAATGTATAACCATTGCACACAGATAGGCACATTGTGGCAAGGGGATATACTCACACACACAGAGTTGTCCTTTTTGAGATTAAAACCCTTACCTATCTAGTTGTACATAGGACAGAGCTACATCCTTATCACATGTGCCACAGAGCTTATGCGTTTTTAGAGTGTCTGCCAGTGCTTTTAAGGTGGATGACATCAGCAGGCCCTGTAAAGGAGGTCAATGGGGGGAGTTTGACAGTTAGGCACAGGGCCTTAAAATATATAACCATTGCACAACAGATAGGCAAGACAGGTACATTGCTATTAGGGGATATACTGGCACACACAGACACACATACACACACACACACATACACACACACACACACACACACACACACACACACACACACACACACACACACACACACACACACACAGCTGCCCTTTTTGATATTTGAACCCCTACCTATCTAGTAGCATATACTATAGGACTAAGCATGCATCACATGCGCCAATGAGCTTATGTGTTTTATGGGTGTCTGCCAGTGCTATTAAGGTGGGTGTTATCAGCAGCTGTTGACAGGGAGGCCACTGTTGTGGAGGATGCTAGTCACAGGGCCATAAAATGATTGACCATTGCACAGACATAGGCCTGATGAGCATGTCTGTACTGCTGTATGATTGATATATATATATATATATATATATATATATATATATATATATATATATATATATATATAAACACACACACACACACAAACACACACACACACACACACACACACACACACACAAACAGATGTGAGATTAGAACCCCTACCTACCTATTACATACTACAGCTCACAGTACTAGTTGCACAGGCCACCGGTTACAATTGGTGTGCAAGTGGCTGCAGCACTATATATATATATATATATATATATATATATATATATATATATATATATATATATATATATATATATATATATATATATAGTGTGTGTGCGCTACATACTGGTAGATAAGGGTAATCATGTGTGAGGGGTATAGGGAGAGACAGATACATAGCTGTCTGTATGCACAGAGATATATTCACATCTCAGTTCTTTAGGCAGATGAGACAGCAGACATGGGCTGAAATTAGCTAAGTGTAGAATCATGCCAAGTGTGACCATCAGTACTTACAAGGTAACTCCAGGCCAGACCAACCTGTACTCCAGTCCAGGAGTTTGTGTGCTACAGCCAATTGGCTGCTGCACATGATTCAACAGTCCAGCACCTCCCTGATATTATGTCCAAGGGATTCCCTGGCTGTGTGCTGAATGCAGTATATGACTCATATCTAGGGTGTGTATAGATTGTAATAGACAGTACGTGGCTTGACATCATATGTCTGGTACATTTTACATAACACTGTGAATTTCTGGTACATCAGTGGCAAATCAGTATAGATTGATGTTAGGAACTGCTGACAGACATTTGAGTTACTGCCTCCATACACAGCAGGTGGCCCATGCTACTGCATGACCTATTATCTGCACTTTCTACATTTGTTTGACCACTAGTTAATCCTTCTCCTTATATGTGGGCCTTTATCCCACTCCTGTTCATGGCTTTGTTCATATTTCCTGTTCTACATAGTTGTAGGTATGCTGTGACTGGGGTACTTGATGTTACAACACACACAGGGTTACAGACAACATACCTCTCACTGTACATAATTTGCAGGATGTCCAGTGTTCTGCCCCATATGTCTGCTCTGCTTCTCAGACAGTTGTGTTATTTTGGTAATATACTACTACATGGCGCCCACTGTATTGTTGTAAGTACGGACACAGATACATGATGGCCTTTACATCCTGCTGCTACTCTGACATGTTACAACCTGCTGTTATACTAGCCACCTTCTAGGTCATTCTGAGCATGCGTAATGCCCATAGCTATGGCCCCCTGTCCCTCCGTTGTCTCTGGCTTTGTACAGCTTTCATGCAGTAACAAACAGTGACATAGTGACAGTCTGTGAGACTCCTATCATGAGTACCTTACATGCAAAATTGTAGGTGCAGCCAGCTTTGAACCATGAACACCATCAACCATGCCAATGTACTTAGCCCACTAAGCCACACCAGCCACCAGAAGTTTAATTCCTGATGCTATCAACAGCAGATAGACCCCTGCATATTGTGGACATAGAAAATTTTGCCAGGTTGTTTGGGACAGCCCTGGGATTGTGTGGTATGCTGCAATAACCTTGCAAACATACTGTTACTGCAGTTGCATGGGAACATGGCTGTGTTAGGGGTAGGGGACTCTAGCATTGACAGTCATGCATCTGTCCCATGACACCGCTGTTTATCATTACCCTCACATACTGCAGTGGGTTTTGCTGCCTTGTGGCTTACTGCATATTGTGGGGCAGCCAGTATTGGACAGAGAGTTCCTGTTGTCCCACATAGTTGTTAGTTCTCTGCAGGTATCCCAGTAACCCACTTTATTCCCTTGCACACATGCAGCAGGTCCATGCATATGCTATCATAGTCTAGTACCCCATACATTTGTTCTAAAGGAGAATGACTTACCTTGTGAATACAGCAGTTGAGACAACAGTGCTTCAGGGCTGACTTTGTCTGATGTATTCCGCACACAGCCAATACATAATAAGGTACATGTTGTGTTGTGTGGCTGGCATCCTTTTCACTGTGTATGTGAGTCAGAGTAAGGTGTCAGTCCCTAGGACCCTAGGTTGTCAGTGCATGTGCTATGTGTTGCCTCTTTGCCAAGGCCAGGGCATACTGGGCATGCCTATGTTTGCCTACAGCCACACCCACAGGGGGACTCAGAGGAGGAGCACCCTGAGCCTGTGGGGACCTTGGCACTGGTGGGGGGCTGTGTGTCACTTCCCTATGATGATCCTGCCACAGCTGTTTCTGCAGGATCATATTGTGTAGCATGGCTCATACTGTGAACATCTGTGCACATGTCGCTAGAGAGTACTGCAGGACTCCACCTGATATACTGAGGCACCAGAACCATGACTTGAGCAGCCCAAACACATGATCTATGATGTTACTAGTTTGTGCATGTGCCTCATTATGTCATTCTTCGGTAGGTGTGTGTGCATTTTGATGGGTGTCATCATCCATGGTTCCAGTCCATACCCAGCATCCCCCAGTAGATGGCCATATGGGATGTCCCCCCAACAAACATCTGGTACAGCTCTGATTCATGACAGATATGGGAGTCATGATAACTCCCAGGATTGCCTGCACACACACTCATGATAATGCCCTGAGCATTGCACATGACCTGGCAGTTGATGGAGTGATACCCCCTTTTGATTGATGTAGACTCTACCCTCCTCACCGAATGGTGCTTTGATGTGTACATGAGTGCAGTCTGTGGCACCCAGTACCTCAGGGTAGTGTGTTACATGATAGAAGAGACGCATACTGCTGGCCATCTCCTCAGGGGTCTGGGGTAAATAAATGTGCTCACTAGCATGTGTTTGCATGGCAGCCAGGAACTGGTGGAGTACCCTGGATGCAGATGCCTGTGAGACCCCCATCATGTCCCCAGCTGGTCTTTGAAAAGTACCTTTAGCTAGTATTCTAAGGGCTACACATACCTTTGTTTCCACTGAGATGGGTTCCCCTCTGTTAGCTTTGGGTCTGAGTTGAGGGCGACAGAGCTTGGTGAGGTCTTGTAGTATATCCCTGTCTACCTTGTAGCACTATACAATCCCCAGCTCAAGTAGCTCCTGGATGGTTACCCTGGGCCTGAACACTCTTCTCCTTCTCAGTCTAGGCCTATTGTCAGCAGCAGCATCAGCACTGACCTCAGCCTCTAGCACATATAGATGTAGTGGAGCAGCATCAGCAGCCCCTGGAATTCTCTCAGTTAAAATCCCCAAGTGTGTACTCCAATGGTGCAGAGTATGTGGGAAAAATCAGATTGAAGGGTGTATGCACACTTTATAGTAGTCTGCTGCAGATGCAGCCTGTGTGATTGGCTATGATGCATTCCACCTGCCAGGTATATCACTGAGGGGTTTCAATGCCCCAAAGTCAGTGGAACAGGGCTTATTAGTAATTTATACATGACTGGCTTTCCCAGGCTATTTCCTTTTTTTTAAAAATGCCTTCCCTGTTAAGCACTGCAGTTCGGCTCGCAAACTCACGGGGCTAATATAAACACTGCTCAGCAATTCAGGCACACAACCGTGCATGAGATGCATGCTCAGCATAGCTTAAACCAGCTAAAATATGCACCCCACAGGTAAACAATGCTTAGCAGCACTGGAAACACCCCTGTGCGTAGTTGAGCTGAGTGACGTGCAAGCAGCCAACTCTGAGCTCCAATCCAATTAAACATATAGTGACACCCCCTCTTTTCATGTCACCTAGCTGTTCTGTGGACACCAACAGGGTTCTGGGGCTACACAGGTTTTATCTACAAACATGGTGGCCCATTTTTGTTGTTCAGTAATCCCAGCTCATTTGCATACTCCATGCATATAACCTAGATACTTCACTATTCCAGGACCTGCCTCCTTAGCAGCCACAGACTTCTACCATTGTACAAATTGCATGCAGGGCTCTATAATGCATTATTCTCACTCACATCATTTTTTTTTACTTTTTCAAATTTTTTATATTTTTATTTTGCATAATGGTATGTTTGCGTGCTGCTGCATGCCACACAAATGTAATATGGCTATTAAAAAAAACACATTTTTTTCTTATTTTGCATAATTATTTTAGATGCACAGGGCATAGTTTTGCACATATCTGTGCATACGATAACATTTCTGACCTTCTAACTGGGCTTTTACAGCCCCTGTTTAATTTTTACATTTATGCACATGGAAATTTTCCATGTACACTTCTAACACTAACACAGGTTCTGCACAAAAACCTATTCTACTTCCTGGATCACAAAACAACCTCATTTGCATGCAGTTCACCTGCTTATGAGGTGATTTGCATTCCATGGACACTTCCATGTCCACATAGTTTTGCATGGCCCTCTGCTCTGTTTATTGGATCTCATGGCTGTACAATTCCGTATTAGCTCCATTAAACTCTGCCTACACAGAAAATCACTCCATGTAGGCTTTTGCATGGCCCTCTGCTCTGTTTACTGGATCTCATGGCTGCAAAATTCAGTATTAGCTCCATTCCACTCTGCCTACACAGAAAATCACTCTATGTAGGCTTTACTGATTTCCCCCATTGTCTTATTAGGGCTTCCAACAGCATTAATTCCCTATAGCAGTCTCTGCCACATTTGGTCACAAAATATCTTGTCTGCATTATAATCCTTAAGGATATGGACTCCAGATGTGTTTAGGTCCTGTGGTAGCAGCTCTGTCTTTGGTGCTAACTTTTCCATCCACTGACATTCCTTCTGTTCCATGACAAAAGATGCACACTTGTGGGTTACGCATGTGGATCAGTGTGTGTATGCATGGCTGTCCATGCCAGTCAGCAGGTGTCTTTGCAGTGTCCCTTGCTCCCAATCGCTGGCCACCGCCCTGTGCTCTACTCTGCTGTTACCATCCTAACGCTGTTTAGTAGTTCATTTGCAGTAGGCATGTTAAGAACCATTGCTGTCTGTCAGAATACTGCTGACCCATAGCATGTCTCATCACCTGTGTACATGCAATATGTTGTTTTGACCCCTACACAAAAGGAGAGTATCCTAGTCTGACCTTGTTACCTGGTCCATTTTAGGTCTACCTGGTCCATTGCAGGTCAAGTCCCACACCCTCAACCCAGAGGACAGTAACCTGTCATGCCTTGTTCCCTGTTAGGCTGAGACCCTCTTAGCAGGAGTGCAACCTGCTCTGTCCTGTTCCCTTTTCCACATCAATTTCAGCTCTCCCAAGCAGGACTGGAAACTGTTCTCTGCTGTTCTCAGTTCCCTGTCAGGTTCGTTACTTCAGCATAGCAGTCCCCTGTCATTTTCTGTGCTTTGTTACTTCTCGCAGTCCTCTGCTGAATAACTCTCCCTCTTGTATCCACATGGCCTTGCATGCTCACTACAGTCCTGAAAGCTATCAGTTCACCTATATAGCAGTGCAATCTAGGACCCACTATAGTCTGATTTCCAGTTGCTTGTCATAATTCAGTCTTTCAAAGTAGAGGGAGTGTAGCCCTCATACCATCTGTGGTGGTTTCACCTATGTAGCTCAGGTAAGTGGACTCCCCTGTGGTGAGAGCCACAGCTATGGTCTAATATTTGTCACAGGTATGTTATCTGGTCTGACAAGCCCTCTGAATCCCACCATATCCCTCCATCATTGTGTTCTCCTTCCTTATATGTTTCTCCCTGTCCCCTGTTTGTATTCCACTCCTTCCTTTGTGGCATAGTAATTATGCTAAAGAGATGATTTAGCATGTTTGTATCTGAATAATAGTCATAGTCATAATATGATGTGTTATCAGCCTCAGTTTGTGGTGCCATGCACTTGTGTGCTTCTTTCCACGCTGTGAGGTAATGTGCAATCTGCATATATGCATGGCCACTGTGTATCCTATTATCACTTGGTCAAGATGCTGTTCCTTTTATTGTGCAGTCATCTGTTTAACTGTAAAGGGCTACACACTCAAGTGTGATAGCCTATTTTCTGTGTTAAAAGTGTTTTTCCTTTACTCTAATTTTCATCCTACATCCTTTACAATCCTCCCTCTCTATGTTTCAATATACTATGTTTTGCATACAGATCAATGTTTACATGTATATTGTACCCTCTTTAGTATATTGCCCTTTACAGATTTTTGATTATGTTATTATTTACATTGAGTATTATAATTATGTTCATCTAAAAAAAATGTTTTTTATAATGTTCTTATGTAACAATTGCTGTTTTTACATTGTTTCTTTCATAACCTCTATTAATTTTGTATGTATTCCTGGAGCTTTTCTCCCCAGGCCTCTACTGAAAATGGACATGTATCCAGTTAGACTAGCCCGGTCAACAAATGTAAAATAAATAAAATAAATAAATAAATAAATGTTTTATTGCCATATTTGCCTTAACTAAAAAAAAAAAAAAACATCCTATCCCTCTACTTCTTTCCCACCTTTCTAGAACTAGTAAAGTTGTAGAAAAAAAGATTTTCAGATTCTGCTGAATTCTGGGCTATTTGTAAGTTCCTGTGTTGCTCAGAACTTTCTAAGACAGAGTGAAGCTTCTCTGTTCATCAGTGAGAATGGTGAGCTTTGGAACATCCTATCTGTCGCTGGAGTGGTTTCAGCTCAGAAACTGTAGTTTTATTGGCCATTTTTGACTATTTCTATCCCTTTCATCTTTCTGTTCAAAAATCCATGTTTGTGTGGTTTTGTGCATCGTGCAGCATTGTTTAACTAGGGTTAAACTAATCCCGGCAACAGAAAGTCTACTCTTAAAATTTTCCCTTAGAGCTAGCCAGTCTTCTAGTTTTAACACTCAAAACTGCATCCTTGTGCTCAGCACTTGTTAAAAACTCATTGCAAGCACCAAAACTACAAACTACTGCAGCACTCAAATTTCATCACTTGTCAGGAGGAGAAACGTTTTTCAGTACTTAAATTAAAAATCTAGGCATGTCTAAGGGTCAGCTCCCAGTGTTTTCTTCTCACCATCTGATGAATCTGGCCATTTTGAGGCAATGTAACCATTGCCTCATGTACACCGACAACCCAATCCTCCTACCACCCAACACTACAGCCTGTGAGAGATGCAATTATATAACCAAACTGGAAGCCA
Source organism: Protopterus annectens (assembly GCF_019279795.1). Lineage (NCBI taxonomy): Eukaryota > Metazoa > Chordata > Ceratodontiformes > Protopteridae > Protopterus > Protopterus annectens. The sequence goes on along the minus strand of NC_056751.1, from coordinate 714,535,889 downwards.
AGCTCTTTCCAGCCAAGACTGGACTAGAAAGTCAAGAGGAGAAGGTAAACACCTACACCACACCATACTCAACACATTGTCCATCAAATCGTACACCACCTAAACCTGCAAATAGTAATACAAAACACACACCTACATTCACGCAGGCTCTCAATAAAAATCTGCCAAAACAACAGATACCTCCAAAGCAGAAATGCAAGCAGCCATCACCCACCATTACCCATATGACACATAGACCACAAAATCAGTGTGCCACTCAACTTCAGCCCTTAAGGCAAAACAACATACCCAACACACTTGTCATAGGCTACTCTATAGTCAGGCACACTGATGTCCCACTCACCAGGCTAAACAAGGAGAAAGTTACTGTCAGCTGCCTGTCGGGTGTCAGGATCCACCACATAATGCATGCACTCAGATCACTCCACAACAAGTAAAAATATGACTGTGTCATCGTCCATGTTGGTATGAATGACCTGAGATGTACCTCCCTGGACTACATGAAAAGAGACATGGAAGAGCTCTCAGATCATGTAGCCAAGGCAGGTATGACCCTAGCCCTGAGTAGCATCCTACCATCACCCAGAATGATACCACAGTACAAGGACAAAATGACTGACTTCAACAATTGGCTAAGCTTCTGGTGTTAGCCAAAGGGGATCCAGTATCTGTTTGCCTGGGACAACATGATCGACAGACCACGATGCTTTGCCAGAGATGGCCTGCATCTATCATCCCTGGGATTCTGGATACTGGATAAGGCTCTTGCCACCCCTATAGTGCCTTTTTTAGGCAAGGTTCAAATGACAAACCCACCACCATAGCAGGTACAAGCAATCAAAAACTGAAGGTAATGCTACTCAATGCTAGAAGTCTAAACCTAAAAATGTACTCACTCAAAGCACTCTCGATAAGAAGAACATCGACATCTGTGCAGTAACAGACACCTGGTTCAAGGCTCCAGAGAGCACCCCTGCATTACCAGGCTATAATTCATACTTCACCTTTCGGCCACCTAACCTGGACCGAAACACTAAAGGAGGAGGAGTGTCCATATTCATTAAGGATATCCACACCTCCAGACTTGTTGCTAAACATAATGTATCTGAAATTATCCAAGTAAAACTAACACTAGGCAAGACCACAATCCAGGTTGTAGTTTGCTACAGATTCCCTCCATGCCCCAGGATGCCCACTCCATGTTCCTCGATATACTGGATAATATTAAGGTACAGCCCAATACCCTAATAATGGGAGATTTCAACTACCCCACCATCAACTGGGAAAACTACTCAAATACTAACTCATTAGCTAAACGCTTTCTGGAGTTCATAAATTCCAATGCCCTGGATCAGCTTGTCCATACCCCCACCAGGGGCAGCAATATCCTGGACCTGGTCATTGCCAACATGGGTAACCAATGTTCTACTCCAGAGGTTAACTCCTCACTGGCCAAATCCAACCATAAACTAATCACCCTAGACATCAATATTCTGCCTCCACCCCACCCCCCATTAAGGAAACCACTATAAAAAAACTTCTCCAAAGTCAGCTTCACTCTTCTTAAGACAGAAGGGGCAAATTTCACTACACCCGTGCAGACAGATAATAGAGGTAAGACTGCTGAATCCTATACAGATGCACTGTATAAACACATACACGACTGCATGGATTGTGCCATCCTCAACAGAACCAAGACGCTATCCTCCAAAAAAGGAAGCTAATCTGGTGGTTCCCTGCCATAAAAAAAAACTCTACAACAGAAGGAAGAAGCTATTGCAAAAAAGAGTAAAATCCCCTGATTGCAGGAACTCCCTGGTCATCCTAAGTAAGAAGATGAGATCCCTCATAAAATCCTCCAAACGTAGCTATGAAAATAGAATTGCCACTGATTCTAAAGACAACCACAAATCATTCTACAGCTATGTCAAGAATCTCAATGGCAGCACTCAGATCTGCTCCGAGCTACAGAACAATGTCACTAGATATACAGAACCAACTGATATTGGCAACATCCTGGTGGTTAGGTTCAGTGCAAACTTTACCCCCCTCAGCCCCCAAAGTGCCCATCCTTATACTGGAAGAATGCATAGCCCCTGTAATCACGGATGCACAAGTTAAGACCATACTCTCCAAAGACAAAAACACAGCCTCCATGGGACCAGACAACATCCCATGCTGTATTCTGCATGAACTAAAGAACGAATTGCCACCCCTCCTAAATACCATGTTCAATCATAGCCTCATTTCAGGCTTTGTGTCCACTGAATGTCACACAGTGATGGCTATCCCACTCTACAAAAAGAACACCATCACAGACCCTGGGATTTACAACCCCATTAGCCTGATGAGCCTGGTCTGCAAGGGCATGGAACATATCATCATGGAAGTTGTAAACAAAGACATAGGTAACATTGGACCCCACTCAATTTGGATTTGTAAAAGGAAGATCATGTATCCTAAACCTGATTGACTTCTTTGAAGCAGTCACCAGAGCCATGGATGAGGGTAAGGTGGTTCACACAGCCTATCTTGACCTTGCCAAGGCTTTTGACACCATCCTCCACTCTGGAATTATAGATAAACTCACTAGACTTGGCATAAATCCCTATGTCACAAGATGGATGGCCAACTGGGTCACTGATAGAAATCACACAGTGAAAATAGCCGACTCCAAATCTAACTTCAAACCAGTGACAAACGGAGTACCAAAGGGTTTAGTTCTGGGTCCTCTCTTGTTTGGCATCTATTTCTCTGAAGTCCAGTCTAAAACAGCAGGTCTTTGGCTAACAAAGTTCGCAGATGACTGCAAACTGGGAGCCATAATAGAATTGCCTAATGATGCGGACATTCTACAAAGGGGCCTCACTGAGACTGATGCTTGGTGTCAAAGTCATGGCCTCAAGGTCAATGTCAAAAAGTGTATTGTCATCCCCTTTGGGAAAAACACTGTACGCATGAACTACCACATAGGCAGTAGCCTACTTAACACCTAAAGTGTGATAAGAGATCTTGGGACACAGGTGGAAACTAGTCTCTCCTTTGACAACCACATCACCACAGTAGTCAGGAAATCCTTCTATGTGGCACACCTCAACACTAAAGGGTTCTTCTCCAGAAAAAAAGAGGTCATTGTTCCTCTCTATTCAACCATAATCATACCCATCATAGAGTACAATGCCCCATTTGGCATGTACCTTGCAAGACATCTGCAACAACTAGAAAGGCCACAGAAATACCTCACAAAGAGGATTACCGGCATCAAACAGATGCCATATGCAGACCGCTTTAAAAAACTCCAGCTCTTCTCCGTCACCTATCAACTACTCAGAAGCGATCTCTGCCTAACATACAAAGCCATGTCAAACCCAGTTCTGTTGGACATGCTACACTTGAAAAAAAAACAATTTCTCCATGCCATATGCTCCAGGGCCTAAACCTTGCCACCACAATAAACAGAAGATGCTGGAGGGATAGATTCCTGTCCCAGAGACTTCCCATACTCTGGAACAGACTACCCATTCATGTCAAGCAAAGCTCCTCATTAGCCCTCTTTAAGAAGAATCTAGATAATTGGATGGGAAATAGGAAATTCTCCCCAGGGATCACCTCTGTGGGTCTGCTCGACAGGGATGCAGGAAAATAACCTTCTTGGGTGGCAAAAGCCAGGGAATTTTTTGGTTAGGCTTGTATAGGCCCTAGAGCTGATAGCCTAGTACCTACCTATGAACCTATGAACCTATAATCCCCGGACATGCTCATCATGTTTTATCTAGTAATGTTAGCATACACACAATTTTCCTCCTCTTCTGATCTACAGATTGGACATGGTCTCTCCAGGAGCTGAATTCAGGAGTGCTACACCTGATGTAGCCAGGAAACCAAGACCGCCATGCACCTTTTGCACAGAGACTACTGGAAAAGCCTGCTTGGGATATATGAGGACCCATCTGTAAAACTTGATGTCTGGTACTAGCTTACCAAGATGTGAAGTAATGTTACTCACATTACCCACTCTAGTGAGCACTGCTGGCACAAGTATAGTGACATGCAGAAGTGCCATCTGGAGCTGTTCTAGTAGTGTGTGACAGATGTTTGAGAGAGGGAGTCAGCTTATTACTGTAAGCATTCTGTACTTCATTTGGCACAGTATATTCAGTATACAAGCATGCTGTACTTCATTTGGCATTGTATATTCAGCCTACAAACATTCGGTACTTCATTTGGTACTGTACATTCCCTCTATAAACATTCTGTACTTCATTTGGCACTATATATTCAGTTATTTGGCACTGTATATTCAGTCTACAAACATTTTGTACATTATTCAGCACTGTATGTGCACTCTATCACCTGCTGCTGTTATCTTTTGCTGTCACGAACATGCTGCACTTATTATAGTTTGTTTTATATTTTACAGCTGCCTAGGAGGTTTAAGATAACAGGATAGACTGTATAAGGAGATGTGACAGGCCCTCCGGATAGCAAGGTAAGTGCAGAGTATTGCTATATGTACTGTGTCTATTTTAATAAAGTCTCATACACAGGTATTACTCTGTTGGTATTTGTTTTTCTGTTTCTTTTTTCTTATTTTTTACATGGTTAGCAGTGATGCAGTCTGTGCTGAGGTGGCAGTTATCATAATTTCCACAGACCAATGTGGCTGCTATGAGCTCCTGGCAGTCCCCAGGTCTACTTCTTTAAAGGGTGATGAAGGTAATTGTGTGTAAGATGACCTTGCTGGTGTCCTCCATGGTTATCTTTTAGGAGAGTGGTTGAAGGCTCCTCATTAGAGAATAGGTGAGAGGGGCTTCCCTGGTCACCCAGTGGAAATTAGTGTGGCTGGTGAGGGATGAGGAGGACTGATGGCTGAGTGACTGCAGTTTCAACTTGGAGAGTCTTGTGTGGCTGACTGAGTTGTATTGCTGGCTGGCTCCACATTTCAGGCCATTATTGATGGAATCCCCAGGATATCAGCAATAGAGATGACTGAAATCAGGATGCAGTGGATTCTCTTATGCTCTGGTCAGGCAGGCCATCCATATTCTAATATATCCCCCCATCACTGTATTCCCCTTCCTTATATTTCACTCTCTGTCCACCGTTTGCAGTCCAGTCCCACTGATAACCATTTATCCACCCTCTATTAGTCTGTATCTCTCCATTGTTACCTTCCTGTTGTGTAAATACCTCCCCTGTCAGTTTTAGTCTACATTGTATGTTTGTTTGTCTGCACCTGCTCCTGTACTCTGCTTCCTTCCAGAACTTGCTTCCTGCTCAATTTCTTCTCTACCCTTCTTGTATTTCTTTAATTTTGTCCTGAGTGTGCCTCTGTTTGCCCTTCTACTTTTTGCCTTTACACTCTCCTTGTTTCTTTCCTACTTATATCATGAAATAACTTGACATTTTGCTGTTGTGCCCTTGCAAGTGTTGTCATCTGTGACCATTTGTCATTGGGCATGCCGCCAGCCTAATGCTTTCCCTTGGGTCACATAACCCCCATAGTACAGACATTCCAGCAGCAAAGTTACTGCCATTATTGTAACAGTGACATTTGGTTATGTCGTCCTGTTCCCAGAATGCCGGCACTATGCAGGTACTTAACTGGCATTAGACCACACAGTTACTGCCATTATTGTAACTGTGACATTTCAATATGCAGTCCTGTTCCCAGAATGATGGCACTATGCAGGTACTTAATTGGCATTAGGCCACACAGTCACTTCCATTATTGTAACTGTGACATTTCAATATGCAGTCCTGTTCCCAGAATGATGGCACTATGCAGGTACTTAATTGGCATTAGGCCATATCATTCTAAATTATCTGCACCATTTACTGTTGTATGGTGTTATGCTTTTGTCTGAATACCCCCATGGTTAATGGCATTTGATTATCACTAAATGACTGTGTTTGATATTTTGTCTCACCTTCTCCATTTGTCTCATTCCTCCCAGAATGACGTGACTTCCATCTGTTTATTACAAAACCTAAAAATAAATAAATGAAGGTAAGTCATTTCTGAGACAGATACTGCTGATTACAGATCAGATGTTGTCAAAAGCACACTTTACATTTTCCATTACATGCTCCTGGATACTGCAGTCACAAAAGCATTTGTAATACACATCGAAGCTTTGTGTATTTATAGTTCATAAGTGTTGTGACATGTTCAGATGAGTCTGCCTCTGGTGTCAGACTACACACTGAAGAGCTTTAAATATGGTGCATAAATATTAGCTGTTAAATCACATGATAGTTATAATGTCTATGACCTACAGAAGTCATGCCCTCTTCTGATCTATTGACAGGTATTGTGGTAAGGTATATTCCCTGAGGTTCAGTTCTGACCTATTGACAGGTATTGTGGTAAGGTATATTCCCTGAGGTTCAGTTCTGACCTATTGACAGGTATTGTGGTAAGGTATATTCCCTGAGGTTCACAAACTGCTTTTGATTTGCTGTAGGTTATTTTGCATGATAAATAGCTATTCACCAGGTGAAGGTGATTCAGATACACACTGAGTACAATTGTGGAGAGCTGAAAATACTGCTGCCTGTGTAATATGCAAATGGTGGCATAATAAACTGGAATTGAGCAATATTACTAAAGTAAGGGAAATAATAGATGCAAAGGAGGCTAAACAAAGTGGCAAAATGACTCAGAAACATATATTTTATACATAGAATCACTACCACCAGACATTGACTACAGCAAAATCTAGTATTTATTGCAGACAGACCACAAAAACATGTGTGGTAGCTGCCACATTAGTCAGTATGTACACACAAGAGGCTGTTGTCGCTGGTAGTCACAGAGTTGCACGTCATCACACTTTGCAGTGCTGATTCAGCCGTTGATGCCTAATGTATCACAACACAGGGATAATGCAGTCCTACTGTGTGGACAGAGTCCTCATGTAGGAGCTGGTCAAGATGTGTCACCCTCATATGCAGTTCCATAGGATGTGTAAAGTATGCATCCTTGTGGACACCGATGTATGTGTGGCTTTGAGAATACTAACTACAGGTGTTTTTCAGTGACCTTCAGGGAACACAGTTTGTATAGCTATCTGTCCCAACGACACTTCACCAGTTCCTTGATGCCGTGCTACAGCATGTAGACAGTTCCTTGATGCCATGCTACAGCATGTAGAGGGGCATATTTGTTTATTTCTATTTTATTGATTTATTTGCTTGCTGTTTTGGCTTACTTTAAAGTCTAACTCTGCACTGGACCCATTTTATATGAGGACCCAGTGAGAAAGGCTACAATGTACAAACAACAGTAATACAGGTGAGAGAGGCAACACCATGCTAGCAGTTTATAACACAGCTGATTTCCCTGTAGTACTGAGACCTGTATAACAATAAAATCCCAGAAAGGGAAGCAAGGACAGTATTATTCATCTCTGAGAGATTTTCCACCATTACCTGCCAAGTGGTCTGTAATGCACACACCCAGACAGTGCCCACCACTTCCACATCTCACAGAGGTCTGACATATACTAACAGTTTCTGTGTTTTTGTGTGGGTATTTTGCATAGGTCTACCTTACTGGTGGTTTCAGGTATGCCCTGGAGTCATGCATCAGTCAGAATACCACAGACCATGGAAGAGAATGCCTAAAATAATGCTCTGTCAAAGACATATGTTGTTGTTGATTGTGTGTATGGTTTGCTAAACACCCATTTCCACTATCTGGATCTTTCAGGTGGTTCTGTGCAATATGACTTTGAAATATGTAGCAAAATCTTTGCAGTGTGTATGCAGTGCCACACAACATGTTGGTATGCAGATAGTTACAGCAGGGCAGAAACATTAGATAGGATTAGTCCTGGAGTTAGCAGCAGAGGGAGTGCCTTATGAGGAGTCTGTAAAGGTGCTAGCTGCAGGGAGGAGCATGTGGAGGAGGTGATTGCAGGAGAGGAGCTTGTGAAGCATTAGGTGTCTGACGAGGAGCCTGTGGAGGAGTCAACTGCAGGGGAGGAGCCTGTGAAAGGGGAGGAGCCTAATTAAGATTCTGTATAGAAGTCAGCTACAGGGGATAACTATTCTAGATGGAGGAAGGTACAGTGTGCTGTGCAACTGGTAAAGAGGCAGATTCAGGGTCATAAATATTGATCAAATTAAGTAGTACTTGTAACATAAAAAAACGATGCTTGTAAGCTGGCAATCATGCTGCGCTGTACAATGTATAGGCTGGCCACACTGTGCATTAGACATAAGCTACCCAGCTAACAGACTAATGAGCCAGGGTACAACTGTCATCATATGCAGAGGAGGGGTATGTCACACTGACAAATGTCTAGACAGAGTGTGTGTGTTGGTGCAGGTGAGGAGAAGATTTATGGTCTGGGGTGGAAATGACCATATATGGAGTGTCTGTGTGTATGTGACATATCTGTGATTGGAGGAGCTGGTAAGTCTGGCCAGACAGGTGCTTGTGTTTTCACAGTTATGCAATCGATTGCTGGTGGTGGGCAGGGGCAGCTCGTGCTATAGGACTGCAGGACTGCAGCCCCCCCATCTGTAAAAGGAATAAAATAAATTCCCCCATTGTAGAAAATAAAAAATAGACATAAGCAAATTTTAGGAGTACTCCACGCATGCATGCTTAGTTCTTGACTGCTGTGTTAGGCAGTCCAGAACTCCACGCATGCTTCATTCCTGAACTCCAGACTGCTCTGTTAGGCAGTCTGGAAACATTGCCCTGCCAGCCCAGCACAGACCAGAAGAACACCAGACTGCATTGCTGACAGGCTGGAGGCTCCAGCCTACTCACATCTCGCAGGGAGACCTAGAAAGCCTCACTACAGGACTTAGCTGCCATGCAAAGGGCTGTTATGGAGGACAGGGAATCATCAGGCTGCTGAAGAGGACCCCTACAGGACTTAGCTGCCATGAAGGAGGATTTGCAGGTAGTGTGTGTGGGCTGCTGCAGAGGACTACTATGGGACTTAGCTGCCATAAAGGAGGATATGTGTGTAATGCCCCAGTTGCTACATGGTGGTGGGTAGAGAATAAGGCTTGAACCCTGTACCTTGGGCCCAAGTGACACGAGCCTGAATTCCCTATCCACCACCATTTGTAAAATGTTTGCAGATTTTTGCCTCATATTTGTTCTATTCTGTTCCTCATAAAATCTGTGGTTTCTGTATTTTTGTTACTTAGCACAGCCAATAGTGCAGTGGTGCAGTGGTAGCATTGTTGCCTGACAGTTACAGGTTGTCAAGTTTGATTCTTGGCTCTGGTGCCTTCTGTGTGGAGTCTGCATATCCTCTCTGTGTTTGAGTGGGCTTGCTCTGGTGTCCTCAATGGATATTTGTCCCTATTTTTTGGACTGTATTCCCCCATCATTGGTTTCATCCAGGTTTTTTGCATTAAGGTTGAGAGCTATGGTGATAACTGAACTCACTGAATATGTTTTGGGGCTGTATTCCCCCATTATTGGCTTTGTTCAGGTGTTTTGTGCTAAGATGTTGACAGCTATGGTGAGAACTGAATTCACTAAATGGCAGCGATTTAAGTTTCAGTCTTCCTTTCTTTCATAAAACCGATGGTTTGGCATAGTGGTATGTTGCTCTGACTATTTTGCACAGGTTCCTGGGTTCAATACTTGTCAGTGAAATGTATGGTGGTAATACAGCATTTTATTCTAACAACTTTCTTACATTATACAAGCAATGTTTAAAATGTGTCCCTATGTTTTGGTCTTTTGCCCCCCCCCTAAATTTTGGAATTTTCCAGATTTCTTGTGCTACAAAGTTCAGAAATGCAGCTGAGTGTCAAGTAGATTTTACAAGAAGCTGAGAGCTGCAGGGGAACAAAAGTTTAGTGCTGCTTATGCTGAGTCAACTTGCGTTGTTAATAGCACAATAGGTAGTATACTTGCTTTTGATGCAAAAGGCTGTGGGTTCTACGCCCACAGTAAATAGATACATTGCTCGTACTGTATTGTAAAGAGAGTGGATGCTGCAGTCCTTTTTGGTGAAGATACCTAGTAACTATGAACCTGTTATCAGTTTGCCATCCATTCCCCATTGCAATATTACTAGCTTATCATTTTTTTAATGCAACTTAGGCAATTTATTCCTCAAGGGCAACAGGCACTTTATTTGTAGATGAAACAATGAAATATAAAGTTGTTTCCTTGCAGCAACCTATTCATTAGTTACAGATTTTTCTAATGTGGAATTATTTAGATGACTTTTACTTCTTCAGAGATTGTGCATATTTACTGATACTGGTAGACTGCAGAAGTTTGTATACACTTTTATGATAGAAATGTTCTGAATTGGGCAGTTTTGTCATTATTGGTGCATGCATTTTGTTTCATTGTTTACTAGAAAAATGTTCTGAATTGGACAATTCTGTCATTATTGGTGCATGCATTTTGTTTCATTGTTTACTGGAAAAATGTTCAAAGCAAATTTAAAACGCCCTCTAACAACTGTACTATAGTGTACAAGGAATATAATTTAATACAATCAGGAAGGTGTATCAAAGACCACGTGTATGTTTCATGTGCAAGGGGCCTATGATTTGAAAACAGCCCAAAGTTAATCTTTATCTGCCACTGGCAAAATGTATTTTCTTTGAATGTGGGTTTCAATGCTGTTTCAATGAATGTGAGTTTGAAGGGCAGAGAAGTTTTAATACTAAGTCTGTTTTCATTGTGAGATTGCATTGCTTTATTTAGCAGATGTCTTAGTGTTTGTGCTGTAAAATGCAAAATAAAACTTTCAAATGAAGTCCATATCATCATAGAAGTAAAGCAGTATGCACATTAGTGTTTATGGTAAATGGGGTGAAATAGCCAAGTAATGGTTCATTGGAATGGCTGCAGGGGGGAGGCTCTATTCGACCATGATTTTGTGAGGGGAAGGGCAGCAAACTCAAAGACAGCCCCGGCTGAACTATACCTCTCAAATGTCCAGATTTTCACAGAATGAATATAGTTTTGCTTATTTTTGGTTTGTTCCTCATAAAATGTGTGGTTTTCTGGCAAATAATTTAGCAATTAAGTCACTAAATAATGACAGACACTGAGTTTCAGACTTCATAACCTTTAGAAAAATACATGCTAAAGCAAGACCTGTTATTCTATCAATTGTCTCAGTTTATACAACAATTTATAGTACTGTGTATATGTTCCCCCAGTATATTTGGCCTTGTCCAGATTTCCTGCATTAACAGGTTGAGAGGTACGTGCGAATAAATTGCTTTATAGAATTAGGCATATCCAAACCTTTCAACTGTCCCCGATTTTGGCTCAAAATGTTGCTCTTCCCCTAATGATCCCACCGCAATATGGCAATTTTGGAAGAAAACGTGGAGGGCTTACAATTAAGAAATAACTGCAATAATCAGAGTTATAGATTAGTTTTATTTCAGAAATGCATGTAGATTCTTTTATTTTGTCAGCTGCTCAAGTTAGCAGTACTAATATTTAAAAAGTGTCACTTCTTTGACAGGTTCCCAGCAGTATTGTGTGGCTATTTTATATTTTACATCACATTTTGATCCATTTTTCATAAAATTGTGTTTTTTGGCAAATTAGTAGCAAATCATTAAAGACTGGAGTTAGAAAATAATGACAGACATCTGAGTTTCAGATTTCATACCTTTCATAAAATTCATACTAATGCAAGACCTACTATTCTATTATCTTTCTAAGTTTATAAGAGCAATATTTAAAAATTGTCCTTATTTTTGGGCCTTTGTCCCACTTCTATGTATGGCTGTGTCCATATTTCTTGTTCTGAGGTTGAGAGGTATGACAAATGTGTCAGGGCCATCACAGTCAGACGGAGACATTTCAGATTGTGACATACTTGTTGCACCCCCACTCCCCCATGTAGCGACTCTGGATGTGTCCAAGCAAGGCAAGGAACAGTTATGCAGTGTAAATGTGCAGAGTATCCTCCCATCCAAAGTAGACACAAGTGCTACTCTTATACTGTCCTTGATTTTGCAGAATGTTCTGGTTTCCGTCATATTTTTATACTGTTGATTTATGCTTATTATTACACAGAAAGTGCCTGTTGCTCTGTGTTTAAGTAGCAATGCTTTAATGACCATCTGTTAAGCTTGTCTGAGATTGTAAGATGCAAGTAAGCTTTAATAAGCATACTGTTAAATTATTGCCAACATTGAAAGCCTTTCTGTGTTGCCATGCAGAGAATACTTACATAACTAGATAACGTATAAGCCTTGGGTATTGAAATGCATATGACAGTATTTATAATAAAGGACAGGATTACAGTATTTTCAGAAGCTCATTACATTTGTTGGAGACTTGCGGTCATCTTTGCAGGCTTTACCTGTAAACCAAACAGAATGCCAATCTAGCATGTGTGGTCCATTACCTGTACAGTAATCCTGTAAGCAATGTATCTTGAGCTTGTTTCATGTTTGCATTTCATTTTTTTCTTTGATCATGTTTTCCCCATGAAACAAGTAGATAGTTGTCAGGCAGCAGGTCTTTTTTGGACAAGAAACATTTTTACAAGTGAGGGTGTCACAGAGATTGCTACTTTCAGCATGTTGCTTGGTACTTTAATAAAGCTGAATATAAATTATAATTAGAACTGCAGTGCAAGGAGAAGTGGTTTGAGTTGAGTGCTGCTTGTTTTTCTTATACTTAATTTTGACCGGCATTCCAGTAATGTATTCAAAAAGTAATTTATTTTTTCATGCCTCACAACCTTTTTATTTTCATCTAGATATTAAGTATTATAGTAAGCTGTCATGCAGCCAATGCACTGAAATTTTTTTTTTCTTCTACACTTTATTTTGTCTTGATTGGACTCTCATAATGATGGTTTGGCACCCAGGGCAGCGTATTTAAAGTTACAGTTTTTGTGGTTTTGAACATAGCTCCTCCCCTTTCTAGTTGGCCACACCCCTTCCCATTGACCCAACCCATTCTCCTGCAGTCCCCCATTGATTTGAAGTCACCAGCTGCCACTGGTGGTGGGTGGTGCAAATATGTGTATATATGTGCATATGTGCATGAGGATTCACTTCAGAAGCTCGGAATACTGAAATCTCGAATTTCAGTATCTCGAGCCCAAGAAGTCGAATCCACAAAACAATGAAAACTAAAAACCGCGACATTCAAAACCTCGAATACTGGAAGTTTTGAATTTCGTAGTTTTACTACACACACACACACACACACACACACACACACACACACACACACACACACACACATACACACACACACACACACACACACACACACACACACACACCATCCACCACACAAACAATCGCTCTTCTACAAGCCCCCCTGCACCCCCCACACACCCTTTACTTAAATATTCTCACTCCGAGGTCACACTACATATAAACACACACAAAACACAACCACATAAGCTACATTCTTCTCGCACACACACAAACACATCACAGCAACAAAACACACTGACACACACCACAGCCCCTACCCAAACCTCTTAACACATACACACACACACACACACACACACACACACACACACACACACACACACACACACACACACACACGCACACACACACACACACACACACACACACACACACACACACACACACACACACACACACACACACACACACTCACTGTTACCTGAATACATGACCATAGCGGAACTTTAGAAGCGAGAAATTCAAAACCTCCGGTATTTGAGGTTTTTAATTTCGTGCTTCTAAACTTTCACTATTATGTGGATTCAGCTTCTTGGGCACTAAATACTGAAATTTGAGATTTCAGTATTTCGAGCTTATGAAGGGAACCTGTGCATGGACATCATTCTTGCTGATGATGCAGTACTGTATTCAGATCTGTTGGACAGGTCCATGACAATATCAGAAGATGTATGCATAAACCATGCATATCACTGTCCTTGGAACATCACAGGCATGATCACAGCACACAGGAGATGGAGTGCTCCATGAGTGGGAAAGGAAGCTTGTAGTATTGGTGGTCCCTGAATGAGCACTGGTCCATGTGTGCATCCACACCATCTTACAAGGCCCTCAACACTAGATTGTGGTGTGTGATTGCAGTATGGGCCTTAAACTATGTCCACCCTCTCTCACTGTGGGTCTCTCCACCTGAGGCAGAGGTGGAAGGCCTTGGGAAGTGTGGTGGCCAAGATGCGTAGTTGCACATAGGGCACTTAATGTGTTCAAAGTCCCTACTTCACATGTCCATGATGTTGTACATCTAGCTTCACGTAGACCCTGTATTACCCAAACCAGCTCAACTATGACTGTCCTGGTCTCAGCCTTTTCCTGTGTCATGGATTTGTACTAATGTTGAGTAGAGACCATGGACACATGCAGCTTGACAAGGGGATGGTACCCATAGTGTGTTTGGCCACTATCATTCTGACCCCTGAAGCCATCACCTCACTCAAAGAAGCTGGCAGTATCCAAAGGGAATTGTGCAGCTAGTGATGAGACCTCTACTTAGGTGAATGTGCCGGCATGTTCCTGTCCATCTATGGTATTCTGGGTATATGTGCTTGATTGCAAAGGAAAAAGAGCTTTGTCCATGGTAGGTGATGGGCATGTGGCCCTCACATTGCCGTCCATCATTAACACTGTGATCCCCGAATGTGCCACAATTAAGCTGCCATCGTTATTGTACTCAGATAGGTCCCTGACATCAGGCAGGCCTATATCTACAATGGTGCACCCTGATAACACAGCAACCTGTGAAAGAACCAAAAACACTGCCTAAACTTAGGAAGAACCCTTCACCAACACCACACCACTGTGAAACTACTTCTGTATGAAAGATTACTGCAGAAAAGTGAATTTAAACATACTTTGAGCAGACAGCCTTTGTACCTGAAGTCCTGATGTTCCTTTAAACAAATTCTTGCATGTTTTACCAGCTTGTATTGTGCATGTAATGCAGATAACAGTGCATGCTCAGACATACTCACCTTGGGAATTACTGATGGATATCCTCGGCACTGATATTTATCACTCCATAGTGGATGTCAGATATGTCTGGACTCCCTTGCAGAGATTCTAGGAATCTGTCCATGTCTGTCGTATGTAGTTCTGTTGGTGGACCCATTCCATAGATGTCAGTAGTTGTGTCAGTCAGGTTATGTTGCTGTGTGCTTTAACAATCAAGCCAATGACCCTTGTTTGGCCTTGATTACAATTTCAATTTAAACCATCAACCATACTGATATGATCTGTAATATTCAGCCAGGAACATGTATGGAAGGCCTGGTTAATTTTGTCATGGTGGAGCATCACTGACCGTGCTAATGGAGAGCCTGTAACAGGATATCATTCACCTGCATAGGAGAATTTAATTTTGCAGCTTTGCTCTCCTTTAGGCACGATGACTTTTAGTTGCAAACAAATATGCATGTGAGATCATGGAAGAGCACAAACAATATACCCCTATACAGCTACACTTGCAGATAACACTTGTTGGCATGATCTGTGTTCTGTTAAAATAGATATGGGGATTATCCACTTGAATATTTGGAACTGATTGAAAGTGTTACATGTGTTGGCTCTCCAGTTGTTTCAATGACAGGGCTGTTACTGTACCCTGAAGATGAAACCAGGTGCAGTCATGGCTGTATGCAGGACAGCTCAAGCACTCAGCTCATGCACTATGTACATAGGCCAGATATGTGTATGTAATGGAGACATTAAAGAAACACAAGCTGAAGTTATAGATTACTTGTGAAGTGAAGGATTTAGTGTAGAAAACTCCATCTCTGGTAACCACAGCATGATGGAACAAGTTTCCAAATTAAGGAGAAACAGGTGCAGCAGGAAGCATCTGATCACTTGCCAGATGAAGATACACTGGAATCTTTGGTAGGAAACCAGTACAAAAGTTTGATTGGAGTTGCACAGCAAGGGAAGGAGCAGGAAACAGTGGCAACTCTGATGCAGTCAATGTCGTGGAGTGATAGGCCAATGAGTTCTCATATGAAACAGCAACGGATGACACAGGATGCAGCTGAATACAATATTTCACAGGAAGATGTTTTGGAACTTTCTGTAAAATGCCCGCAAGAAATGGAGGATAAAGAACGTCCCCTCAGTTTAGAGGAAAGTGATCTAAGATAGTTGCTTGATTTAATAGAGATGGATAGACACATTAAGATCATTGAAGGAAATCTGATAAAACAAATGAACACAGTAATGAAGACTATTAACAGAAATTCATATAATATAACAGAAATAAAGAGGATATATTGCTGTGAATGTAAAGTAATAACAGATAAAGTCTTACCACAAAAACAGGGCAATAAGGGAAAGAAGGGGAAGAAATCAAATGGCATCATGGAAGTACTGAAAAGAAAATCTATAAAGCAATTAGGACAAGAAGTGTCATCGTTAGAGTATAAAAAGAGGTAACAGATAAAAAAAATAGAAAGACGTGATAAAAGCAATGTGCAGTATCAGAACAGATCAGGATCTATTGTAAACTATTGCAAATAATAAACTAAAGATATCAGCAGAAGCAGAAAGATGTAGAGGCTATGCAGATAAATATAAAGGCAAAGTACAAAATAAGCAATTCATTCATGATCCGAGAAGTTTTATAGAGCATTGGGAAACAAAGCAAAAGGAATAGAAGCACCACTAAGAAAGAAGAAATAGACTAATTTTGGAGAAATATCTATGAAGACCCTGTGGAACGTAACAAAGATACTGAAAGGATACAAGTAAAAGAAACAGTATATAATTCAAATGTACAGGATATGTAATAGGATGAAGTAATGGCCATAGAAACTGAAACAAATTTTAGAAAAGCTCCTGAATGGAAAATCCCCGGACTGGATGCAGTAATTAACTTCTGGCTAAAAGTATTGACATCTTTACATGAAGATTTAGCCATGAGTTGTATGCACATCCTGAACAGAAACCAACCTGTTAACAACAGGAAAGATACTCATCCTTAAGACTGAACCTGTAAGCTATCGCAAAAAGTACAGACCAATAACTTGCCTTCTGATGATGTATAAACTATATACTGGAACTGATGCTGATATAATCATTTAGAAGAAAACGCAATCATGACAATATAACAAAAGGGTAATAAAAGAAAGTCATGTGGAAAAAGGGATCATTTGATGTTAAATAAAGTCATAATGGAGAATTGTAAAAAGAGGAAGAATCCAAGTTTGGCATGGACAGATTACAAAAAAAGCATTTGATAGCATCCTACATTCTTAGATAAGAGTGCTTACATATGTATAAGATCCACTCTACAATGATACATTAGATTGCAGTGATCATGAACCAGTGGCAAACCAATTTGCAGCTAAGCCGTAATAAAGGACAACTGATTACCCCAGGGATAAAAATTCAAAGGAAGATATTCCCAAGTGACTGCTTAGGTCATGGTTACAATCTGGCTCCCAGAAAACAGCAAAGTATAAAGACATCTGATCTTCTGTTTGTGTATAATTTAAAACTGTATAGCTCATCAGATGAGGAGCTGAAAGCACAACTACTAGTGGTCAAAACATTCTTAGATGATATAAGAATGTCATTTCATCTTGACGATTGTGCAAAAGCAACATTTAAAGCAGGAAACTTGTAGTACCAAGAAAATATCAGTCTGGTACAGGAATGTGATATAAAGGAACTTGAGCAGGAGGAAGTATACAAATATTTGTTAATTGATGAAAGATTGACAATAAAACATGATAAACAAATATAAACAAAACTCAGTAAGGAATATTTTAGAAGAGTAAAATAAAATTAATACTGAAAACCGCCCTGATATCTAGAAAGTCCAAGCTATAAAATGATTTGCTTTTCCTGTCTTAACTTACAACTTTGGGGTGATTGACTGGCCTCCAAAAATGATATTGGATCAGTTGAACAAGAAAACAAGAAAAATGCTTCACTTATCAAATTTTTATACAAAAATCATTGTATACCAAGATTACATATTTCTTTTACTAAGGAAGGTAGAAGGTATGAGCTTACTTGAAACTGATTATAAGCATAGATCTGGAATTCTAGGACTCCATACATATCTGCCAACCTCACAAGATCCAAACATTGTGAAAGTTTTAAAACCTGAGAACAGGTCTAAGATGACTTCAGTGCTTAGTTTAGCATATGCATACCGGTGTCAAGTGGGAATGGAAATCAAACAAGAAGTAGGCAAAACTCAGGAAACAACTGAATGTGCCAACAAGCAAAACAAAGAGTATAAGGAGAAGGATCAGATGAGAAGGCAAGAAACGTGGAAAAGAAACAAAGAATATAAGGAGAAGGATCAGATAAGATGGCAAAAAATGTGGAAAATAAATAAATATAGTTGCAAGTACAGAAAATACCTGGAACAACATTATATCGATCAGACTCTGATGCAGGAATAGTTAAGATGTGAATTTAAACCAAAAGATGAAAGGTTAATATCGGTAGCCCAGGATACTGGACTACATATATGTTGGTTTACAAAGTCCATTGAATATGTGGGAGAAACAGACAAATGCAGTTTTTGTAAAACAGAACTTGAAACAGTCAAACATCTTATTGCTGGGTGTGATACACTAATGGCAGAGGTCCTGTATCTTGGAAGGCTTAATACTGTGGCAAGACTGTTGCATTGAGGATTGCACAAAAATTACAAAACTGAAGTAGCTGAGAAGCATTGGAAACGACCCACAAAGCAGTATCACATTGGATCACGATTACCAACAGTTCAAAAAATAGATGTGACAAAACCAGATATAGTAGGCCATGAAAAGTAGACAAAAGTAACATTGCTCATTAAAATTGCTGCAACCAGTAATTACACTGTTTTACATACAGAGAGACACAAAGTCATAAAATATGAGGATTTGCAGGCAGAAACAAGGGCAATGTGGAAGAAGGATATCCAGACAGTTCCAGTAGTAGTAGGAGTAATGCGTCTCAAAAAAAATGTTACAGTCGTACTTAGATATGCTACATGTGACTCCATATGAATTGCAGAAGGTGCAAAGAGCACTTCTGGCTAATATCAAAGACTGAAACCATTCTAATTTCACAAACTTTAATCACACTTTGACTTAGGAATGGGGTCCATTTATGTCTTGGCATTAGAAATTAAACCAAGCCACATACTCAAAAATAATGCTTCCATGCAGACTTTGAAGGATTACAATTTATGACTTGCATCTTGGTATCCCCACTCTCGACTGTGGAGGTGGCACAAGTCCACGACCAGATATGGTCCTGTTTAGTAACTTCCCTTCCATAGATATATACTGCTCCTGTGAGGTTTTGCATATCTGGACCAACAGCATAATCAGTTGTTGGAAAAAGAGAGTATGCATGTGCATCCTACAGCCATTGGTCTACAACAAGACATCCCTCGAGATGCGAATATAGCCACCTCGTAATATACACAGGCGTCCACCTATATGCATATGTGTGTTGACCCTTGGCCTCACACCAAAGGAGACACAGACCATACAGTGACATCCTGCCACAGATGCTTATTTATTTTATTATGTATTGGAAATTGTTTGCCAGGATAAAGAACTGATCAGTACTGACCAATTTCAGTTTCAGTTCATTGATAATATACAAACAGTGTAGCCTGAGAGTGTACTTGTAAAAAAAATATGTGAACATAGCATGTGATGACCAAAAGTACAATAAGAGAAAAAATTAACCATAAAATACAATATTAAATGCAATAAGGAAAGAAAAAATGGGTACACTAAATATAATGAGTTTGTAAACATCAACGTGGGTTAACTGAATGCTAAGCAAGTCTAGAAAGAAAGGCACAGATGGCAAAAGGTTTAGGTTACATGTCCTGTGCTGTTTTATGTACACTTCTACACGGAATAATAAGATGCACTTTTAAATGTGTACAACATTTGGGATAAGAGGAGCAGTTCTTTGGATTAGAAGGAAGGAGTTCCCATAGTTCAGGACCAGGAATAGGTAATTTGAGGTACGAAGTTTGTATGGCGTGGGGTTGCAACAGTGGACCTGAGTGGTCCAGGCTCCTTAGGTTATATGGAAAGGGCAGATGTTAATAATTCTGAAATTAAAGGGAGAAGAGACAGTTCATAAAGAAGCTTGAATAACTGAGAACCTGGGATAAGGTCAACTCTTTGCTTCACAGGAAGCCAATTGGCTTTGCCAAGTGTAGTGCAGTTCTTCTCATGTCTACAGTACTTTGTGCTAAATAAACATAGTTTGTTTAGAATAGTTTGCAATGTAGGGTGGAGATGACCCAATCTGCTATAGAATCCACATAATACACACCCCCTACAGTGATTCTTGACTGAATCAAGTCAAGTGTGGTCGTTGAAGAACCCATTGGACTTACAGCCTACTAGTGAAATAACTCACTGGTATTTGTAAACTCTCTTCCACTAACCATATATAATTATCATTAATGCAAATATTTCCTCCACATCTGCAGTCCATGGGGGTATTGTTAAGGGTACATGGACACAACAGTGAAACAGTACCACTCTGGATGAATGGTGCATAGAAGGCCACATTGTATCTGCCACTGGACTGTGATATATGCGCCATCCCCCACCAAAGACAGTCCACAGTCCTACACTCACAGCTACTGCATCACTTATTAAAGCATCAAGACGAGTAGCACTTATAGGGTTCTCACAGCATAATACACACCTGGGAGAGGTAACCCCCACATACAGGACACCACAGCATTAGTGCAATAGCTGTAAGTTTAATTACCAGCAGGCAGAACACCTCCTGACACTTGCATATCAACACTCATTGGGTGGAACACACAATACTCAGCCTACAAGTCAAGCTGTCTTATCTACAAAGTACACAAGGACACAAACCTTACAACTGGTTTTTCTGAATTTGCAACATCACATCCCACTCCACTTTCTATGCCATGGCAGCACATCCTACCCTGTGTAGCAATCTTCCATAACACAATAAGGCCAACAATAGATACTCCTAGTTTTACTGTGTGATTTTTGAGGATCTTAGCATGGTCCTTATAATGATGGGCCTCATTCAAATGGATGTTCCTGAATTATATGTATAGTGCACATATGCCATGAGAAGGTGATCAATCAACTTTGTGAACTCTTATGAGTCTTTGAGAAGTGCATTGGGCATGTGAAGGTGGGTCAGTGACCTAGGTGGGGAGAAGGAAAAACATTACAGAAGCATGGCCCGTAGAGGTACTGAAGAACAAAGCTATTCATAAATGTATGGACTTTCACGCTTGTATGCTTTTCCTCTGACAGCGCTCACCCACTAACAACATGATGCAATGCCATGTATTTTCACAATGTGTTATTATGACACTGACCAGTCACACAAATGAGTTGCCAGAAGATGTCCAACAATGTGAGTGATATGTCAACAGTAATAATGTATACGACCTTGAGAGGGCTACCATATTTCTCTAGACTGAGACCTGGTGAATGATTACAGTTTGCAAAAGCACAGAGGACTGTAGAGCTCCCAGGAAGTGCTCCAAAGAAATGAAGATTTTCTTCACTTTCCATACAGGGACCACTGGGAGGCTCCAATTTTGAACTATTATGAGGGTCTGCAGTATAAAATGGATGATTAACATAGTCTTACTAGGGTGGTGACTGCTGCTGAGAGCATAAGCCACTCTAGTAAGCAGTGCTGGTACCATTTCCATAATACAGGGAACTGCCATCCTGATTTTCTGAACCAATGAAAAGAATAGGTCACAGAGGGGCCCCTGAGATGTATTATAAGTATGCAGGATAGATCACCATCCTGTTGTTTTCTTTAATGTAAATGGTCCCTTAATAGACATTTAATTAATAGGTGGTGAGTATGCAGGACAGATCACCGTCCTGTTGTTTTCTTTTAATGTAAATGGTCCCTTACTAGACATTTAATTAATAGGTGGTGTACTTGCTGTTCTTGTTTTTCATCTCAGAAAAAAAAAATATGGAGAATGTCGTTCTATACCAGAGGTGGATGAAGCATTTCTGTAGGTGTAGCGGTGGGTATGATTTGCTGCCCTGTTTTTTTTATTATCGTGGTAAATTATTGCAGCTTAGTGTAACCACTGGTACAGTTTTCATAGGTAGCAGTGAAACAGCTCTATCACAGTTGACTTTGTGGCAGCACAACTTCTGTAAATATATCCTGCTTTGTAAACCTCCATGTAAAATCCCCATGCGCCCAGTGAATATTCAGTATTTTTGTATGAAGATGACTAGCTCTGTTTATCTGGACAGCTTACTCACTGTCTCTGGTTGCTTGATGTGCAGAGTGGATGCTACATTCCTGGGCTATGCACAGTTGCCCAGTACAGACATATGTGAGATGTGGTGTGGTGCTGGATTGAAGATCAGAGGATCCATAAGGGTGGTGAAGTGGGTTCCATGGAAGGCTTTTAGTGGCATATTGCCCATGCATCACTGCACTATATGCCCCTGTTGGTGACACTTTCACCTAAAATACCCATGGCTTTTGCTGTAGGTATACTGACTGCCTAGGTGCATACCAGATTTCTGTACATTTTTGTAACGCACCTGTTGATAGCCCTATCTATCTGACATCATTGCTACTCTGTCTGTGGTACAGCACAGTGCCTTTATATGGATGTTGCGTTGCATAGGTGTTACCACTATGTAGATCCACATGGCATCTCTTTGACCATGTAACTTACAACATATCCACAGGGCCAAAATGAAAAAGAAAAAAAAAACAGCTCAGTAAACCACAGATAGTTTATTACTAAATATATAAACAAGCTTTTGCAAATGCTTTATCAAGTTGAATGGAAATGGACTATTCTACTAACACGTATTTATAAAAACTTTAGTCACATGATGTCAATCCAATGATACCATTAATTAATCAATCATCTCCAGATTTGCTTTGCGTTTAGCCCTGGTTTAATGCTTATACAGCCATTTAACACTGGATACTCATCAGTATGTAGTGTATTAATCCATTTATACTCATTATATTCACTATCATTCTTTATGTCACCTAT
This sequence comes from Protopterus annectens, assembly GCF_019279795.1. NCBI lineage: Eukaryota > Metazoa > Chordata > Ceratodontiformes > Protopteridae > Protopterus > Protopterus annectens. The sequence goes on along the minus strand of NC_056751.1, from coordinate 714,512,902 downwards.
TCTTGTTTGTTCACTAATCATCTACAAAACCTGGCATGCACCCAGCCATAAACAAACTTTACAACAGAAGGAGGAAGCTACTACATGACAGAGCAAAATCCCTAAAAGGAAAGGCATCTCTGATCAGTACAAAAAAAAACTACGATCACTCAAAAAAATCAGGCCAACTTTGAGAGAAAAAGAGAAAAAACAAAAGACACAGACAATCACAAGGCCTTCTTTATCTTATATGTTAGTAGAAACCTGGGTGGAGACTCCCAGATATGTCCAAGTTAGTCAAAACACAAAAAACCCACTGACAACTGACATTGCCACCATTCAGGGTTCAGACAGGTTCAGTCTCCCCCCCCCCCCCCCCCAAATAACTATCCCCCCAGCCTCCAGAGTGAAGCCTCCCTCCCTAAAGGATGCCCGGTGAGAGCAAAGCTAAAACTAAAGCTAAAAACACAGCATCCAAAGGTGGGGATGGTGTCCCGGCTGTGTGCTCACACAAAACTAAACAACTAACTAAACCCACACATAAGCTGTTTATTTACACATTACTGCACAGTCATCACAAAGGCAATGGGCACAGTGGTCCCAAAGTTTCACAAAGGCGGGCGGTGTTTGCAATGGACCCCCAATTAACCCCAGCCCCAGCCTGGAAGCAGTAATGGCAAAAGCTATGGAAGAGGCTATACAAGGAACCAGATGAAGAAGACATTGGGGACCTACAGACATTGGATCCTTGGTAATTTGGCTGGAGGCGCAGCCTGCCAGCTGAACTTGAGGAAAACTTTTGAAGCGACTTTTGAAGGCCATTGATGAAGGCCACAGAAGGCCTAAGCCTACCTTGACCTTGCAAAGCTTGCAAAAAAACACTTTCCCACAATAACAACCAATACAACACAAGAATTCAAGAAACCCACCTCAAGGTCACAAGATGGCAGTAAACAGAGTTCACAGAGCTATGTCAGAGAGCCCACAGGGCTCAGTCCTGGTCCCAGTCTAGTCGTCTGGGCTATGTCGTCCACTAGCGCAGTCCCTCGTACCCATCAACATAGGGAGTCCTGGGACCAACAAACTTTTTTCCGAGCTGACACAGTTACACAAAACATGCAAACTGGACACAATAATTGAATTCATAGATCCAGCGGACACAAACATCAACTATAGGCCAGCGGATGGGCCTTAAGCTGGTGCCCAAATGTGCAGATAAAAGCTAAATAAATAAAAATACAATAATGCATAGGCCGTAAAAAAATATATGGCCACCAAGGACAGGAACAAGAAGGTACCCAAATACCCACATAGACCTAAATGACACCAGGTACGAAGGGTCCTCTAGGTTGACAGGTACCACATTGTCATGGTTAACCCATTTCATTTGACACCCACATTTTCAGATCTGAAGTTGTGCCACATTACTCTAGAAGGGCTTCACCACCTGACATCTTCTTCACAGTACACCTGATGTGCACCTTGCCCCAACTTCTTCTAGGATCACCCAAAAGGGTTGCACCAAGAGGAGACCTGGTCTTAAATCACACCATAAATCGCAGTCATGAAAAATCCAAAATCACCTCACCCAGAAGGATAAACTCCAGCTCTATTCAGGTGCTGCCTGAAACTCTCCAAAGTGAAATGTCCAGCTCTGACCATATCGGTCCATGGAAAATCCAAACCACCAGATCCAACTCAAATGGACAAAACCTCAGAAAATCCACATCAAACAATAAAGCTCCTCACCAGAAGACAGAACTCAGCCAGAACAAACAGAAAGAAAACTCACAATCCCAAGGGACAGATTCACCCCAGGACTCTATTCATAGGAACAGAATCAGTGGATGGGAGATAGAATCGAGGTCCATGTTTCGCATTCCCACTACTAGACCTAAGGCGAGATTTCATAAACCCCGGTGGTAAAGATGGGAGATATAGGTAACTAGACCCGGCATAGCAACTATAACCTAAAAGGTTTAGTCATGCCTAGCTAAACTAAAAGGCGGTATGAACCTATGAACCTGCTAGAAGCATAAAAACCCCCCTCTCACTCCTGGCTAGGCTTATAAGAAGAACCATAAAATTAAAATAGTGTGTTGTATCATTATCATATATATATGCTTACATAATTCACTGGTTAGTATACTTTTTATAATATCTGCTAAATAATCACTTAGGCATTCTTTAGCATTTGAGTTGTTTCTTGTGTTTTTACTGAAAGTGAAGTTTTTTAATATCAGTTATCATTCTCTGATACTACTAAATTTTTTTTGGTATATTAAGATTGAGATACTTAACGCTAGGGAACCAAGTACCATAGTTTATAAGAACAGAAGTAACACAGAATAAATATTTCTGTTGAATTACTATGTACCACCTTTTATTTTTTAAATGCAACAAACAGTCCGTTATTCCATTCTTAAAGTTAACTATCAATACCAGCATACTAAATGAACAAATACCTGACTTATTTATATAATGTAATAAGAGGGGCTATAGTAAGAAGTGGATGGACAAACAAAGGAATCAGGTTATGGGAGAGCATTTTCATACTAATAGCCCTACTTTCTCACATAATATCCATAGAAAGAATGACATTTCTAAGCAGAGCAAATTATGGTTTACCATTACTAATAACAGCCACACAAAGAGAGTGCAGAAAGTTATATGGAGACAGTAGCGTTTGATAAATAATATGTGAGTTAAGAAAATTCATTACAGAGCAACCCATTTTCTTATATGTGGAAAAGAATTTAAAACAGAAGAGAAAAAAAAGGTTGTGAATATATGGCTTAGTGAAAGAAATGGGACAATTCCCTCTGCTAAACGCCAGTTTTGTAAATGCTGGTGTAGCATGCATCCAACACACCAAATATACAATTCAGATGTTTTTGCCAATTGTGATACAAAGAATGCTATATACCTTGCCATTTGTATGAAATGTTTTGCATATTATATGGGGAAATTGAACAGAAAACTCAGCACTGTGCAATGCACCACAAATACTAGCAACAGTGGTCAGCTGAAGCATTCATAGTACTAATGTTATTTTTTTTGTCTCTCCCTCTCTTTGTCACTGTCCTTATTTTTTTAATATTTCATTTGATGTTTGTTGTTTTATTTCTATTCATTTACATTACATTTTCTGCAGAATATACAATGGCTATGTAAGTTGAGCAGCCTAGATCCCCAGGCCACCATTGGCCCTAGATTTCTCCTTCCAGCACCTCATTTGGATGCAAGCCTGTTTCCCATCGATTGCAGCAGGTAGCATCATGGGGGCATCCCTGATGTCCTCTGACCATTATGTACAAGATGGGAGTACTATTATTAACTCCCATGGCACTGCAGTGCTTCACAGTTTGTCACCCAGCAGAATTTGGCCAAGTGGGGAAGCATTGGAGAGGGTGGTGATTGACCTCCTTCTGGATTTAGCTTAGACACCATGGGGTCAGAAATAGGATGCCCACCTTCTGGCATTGCCATCCTTGTATGTGTTATCTCTCATTCCTGTTTTTTGTCCAGTCTTCCTTATCACCAGTAGTCCCCGCTCTGTCTGTATGTCAACAAATTGCATTGTCAAACCTTTCTTCTTTGTGTCAGCACCTTCCTTTTTAGTCTTCGTCTGTGTTTTATATCTTTTTGTGTACTCATGTCTCCATGTCTCTATTATCCTTCCCTCCCCTACCTTGTCCTTACACCCTTTCTCCTTCTATCTTCTGCAAAAAAGAAATATGTGAATCAAGCCAAACAAGGAAAAAACAACAAACATGAAAAGGTTGTCACAAACAGCAGAACACGAGCTGGAATCCACTCAAAAACACTGTTAATCCACAAATATTTTATTGAACCACAAATCCACAGGTATAAGCGCTTTCGGCCCAGTTTCATTTAGTCAGGAACTTCAGATACAATTTTAAAAATCAGTAATGCCAAATAAGTAAACTTGAAATAAAGAAACCCACGGACAGAGTGCAAATACAGTTACCAATAAAGCAGAAAAGCACTCGGACAGCCATTTACGCCCCAAACACCTTTAACAGCACAGCACAAAAAGGAAATAACGCTGAGCACCTCACAGTACGTTTTCATGCAAGACTTCATCAGAATAACCACACACATATCATTTTTCCCCATTTTATACTACTAACAATTCATTAAAAAAGCAATTAAAAAAGAACTGAGCATAATTAATTAAACACAAAAACAAATAAAACCAATAACTTGTATTGAATTAAAATGTAAAACACTTCTCATCCTACAAGTCTATACCTAATAAAAAAGTCTGATAACCGCTATTTCCGAAACCAATAAATAATAATATTATATTAAATATACAGTCAATAAATAACTTGATAAAATACCTAATATGTTTAATATGTGAACAAATACTAAAAGACAATGTTTTGCTGCCCTCTAGTGTCCTAAATATTTATCACATTAAATAATTCACAGTTTCCCAAGTCCATAAATAAACTCAGTCTAAAAACGTGGAATTGTCAAACATAGTACATACACTTGTTAAAATGTTAAAATCATTTATTATCTGTTCAAACCATTTATTTATATGGGATAATTCTATTAAAAAGGGGACAATTCTTTTAAAAACTTTTCACTCACAGTTAATCAAGGGAATTGCTTAAAAAAATAAACCTATAATTTGGCCGCTCTTAATTTCAACACGGGGTGCAAGGGAGACCATCTCATTGAGCCCTGGCCATTTGTTCGCCTCCAGAACCAACTGACAATATACTTCTCGATATTCTGTTTGGGTCTCCCAAGGTCACTCTCTAACATTCATTTGACCTTCTTCCAGCACAAGAAATGAAAATGCAGCCTCCTTACATGTTTGTGTATGCTTATACAAAGCATTCCTATTATTGCCCTTTTTAATATCATAACTATGCTCGTATATTCTCCTTTTTAAGCACCTTTCCATCTTCCCTACATAAAAACCCTCACATCTTCCACAAAGGGCCATATATACTAGCCCTTTGAGCCACAGTTGGAGTAACATTTTGCATTAATACACCTGTTCCTCCTAGGGATATATAGCTCCTATTTGTTGGAAATAAAGGAACACTGTGGGCAAGCCCCACATTTGTATGAACCCACTCTTTTGTTTCTTTTACCTGGGCCCTTCTTTTCTAAAAATACTTTTACCTTTTCTGAAAACAAATTTCAAGGGATGATCTAACTTAATGTTCAGGTCAGACAAATCTATCCCATTCTTCTTTCAAGATTCCAGTGATGGTTCAAGCATCCTCACTAAAATCCAGTACAAAGATGTTTTCAAACCTATCCTCTCCATCATTCACATGTGGGTTACCTCCTGTGTCATTGTTTTCCTTCCCTAAAATCGGGACAAATCTATTATTTCTATTTTCAAGGACCTCCTTAAAGGTCTCATTAATTATTCTCTCCGGGTATCCCCTTTAGTCAAGGAGATATTAATTAAAAATTGGAATTTATTAATTGGTGAAAAAAACCTTATTGACACTGTAGGTACCAAACCTACTTGTATTTTTAGGAAGGGTACCAGTTTTAAGTATTTATTTGAACATTCTAACATGCCACGTGGTAATGGGCAAATGTTTAAATGTGGCGCATGTCAATTCTGTCCATATGTTCTTGAGGTTAATGAATGTGTTGTGAACAACATCAGGGTTAGGATTCCTGGGAGATGTCATCTGACAGAAAAAGTTATTTATTGTGCAATTTTCTCAATCTGTTCCTGTTTTTATGTTGGTAAAAGTGAATGTAAACTTAAAAACAGGATTAGTAAGCATGTTAGGAACATTAGAGATGAATGTGACTTTAATGCATTGGCAAAACACGTTAAGGTGAACGAGGGATACCATTTCAAGTTTATTATTCTAGAAGTTCAAAAACCAATAGAGAGGGGAGCAGCTTGGCCTTATCTTCTAGAAAGGGCTAAACTGATTTGGCAACTACAACTGGATGCTGTACATTGGCCGGGTTCATAGGTTCATACTAGGCTATCTGCCCTAGGGCATTTATAAGCCTAGCTAGAATGTGCTTGGCTTTCACCACCCATTTTAAATTTATTTTGCTATGCCCTTTTTCGAGGTTAGTATACTGTGCCTCTGTCTAACAGTGACACAGAAGTGATACCCGGGGTAAACCTACGATCTCCCATCCACTCATCAAGATTCCTCTTGAAGAGAGTCAATGAGGGACTCTGCCTAACCTGGACTGGGATTTTATTCCAGAGTGAAGGGAGCCTCTGGGTTATGAATCTATCCCTCCAGCATGTCCTATTTATTTCAGTGCTGAGGTTCAAGTCTCTCGAGTCTCGATGGGATTTGGATTTTCTGAGGTGCAGCATGTCCATTAATTCCGGGTTGGACATGGCTTTATACGTCAGGCACAGATCGCCTCTGAAAAGGCGGTATGCCACTGAGTAGAGCTGGAGTTTCTTTAACCGGGCAGCATATGGCATCTATTTGAGCCCTTTGATCCTCTTGGCGAGGTACTTTTGGGGTCTTTCCAGTTGCTGCAGGTGTCTAGTAAGGTACATCCCAAAAGGGGCATTGTACTCAATTATGGGCCTGATGAGGGATGAGTAAAGAGGCACGATGACCTCCCCTGATCTAGATGTGAATCCCTTCATGATTAGGAATGGATTACCACCTATGTGGTAATTTGTGGGCACTTTGTTTTTGCCAAAGGGGATGACTATACACTTTTTGGCATTTAGCTTGAGGCCATGGCTCTGGCACCAGTTGTCTGTTTCTATGAGGCCCTTTTGGAGGATGCTTGTGTCGGCTGGAGAGTCGATTATGGCGCCCAGTTTGCAGTCATCTGCGAACTTGGTCAGCCACAGTCCTTCCGTGTTCGCCTGTACCTCCAAGAAATATATACCGAACAAGAGAGGTCCCAGGACTGAGCCTTGTGGGACACCACTTGTAACTGGTTTGGAGTCTGACATGGCTCCAGCAATTCTAACCATATGGGTTCTGTCCTTGAGCCAGTTTGCAATCCATCTAGTGACATAGGGGTTTATATTTAAGCTGGTGAGCTTATCTATAATGCCCGAGTGGGGTATTGTATCGAAGGCTTTTGCGAGGTCCAGGTAGGCTGTGTGGACCACCTTCCCTCGTCAATGGCCTTGGTGACTGTTTCAAAGAAATCAACCAGGTTTAAGAGGCAGGATCTGCCCTTAACAAAGCCGAACTGGGTAGGATCCAGTGTCTGTAGGTCCCCAATATCTTTATTTATGAGGTCCATGATGATCCTTTCCATAGCTTTGCAGACAAAGCTAGTCAGGCTTATGGGGCGATAGTTTCCAGGATCCGTTGAGGCACCACCTTTATGGAGTGGGACCACTGTTGCTGTACACCACTCTTTGGGCACATATCCTGTAGTAAGGTTGAGATTGAACAGTAGTTTTATGTTTGGGTTTAGCTCTTCTTGGAGTTCATGTAAGATGCAGCCCGGGACACCATCTGGTCCCATTGATGCTGTGTTTTTTGCTTTGGAGAGGACGGCTCTTACCTGAGCATCTGAGATGTCAGAGGGGCAGCACTCTGCTGGGATAGATATTTGCCCTTTCGGTGGGGAGTGGGGGGAGAAGTTTGCACTGAACCTGTCAGCTAGGATGTTGGCAATGTCTGTGGGCTCGGTGTATTTTTTGTCATTTTGGACTAATTCTGAGCATATCTGGGAATTACCTCCCAGGTTCCTAACATAACTAAAGAAAGCCTTGTGATTATCCTTAGTGTCCTGTGCAATTCTTCTCTCGAAGCTGGCCTTAGACAATTTTATGAGTGCCCGTAGTTTTTTGCTAATACTGATCAGTGATGCCTTCCCTTTTTGGGATTTTGTTCTATCATTTAGTAGCTTCCTCCTTCTATTGTATAGTTTGTTTATGGCTGGGGTCCACCAGACAGGACGTCTGCCTTTGGAGGATTTGGTCTTGGTTTTATTTGGGATCGCATGATCCATGCATTCCTGAAGGTGTTCATAGAATACATTTATAAAGGATTCTGCGGTCTGGGCTGCATTTTCCACAGGCCCAGGGGCTTTGAAGGATTCCACCTCAGTTTTGAGGAGTGTGAAATTTGCTTTAGAGAAGTTTTTTACTGTGGTTTTCTGGGCAGGGGGTGGGGTCAGGATGTGAATATCCAGTGAGATTAGTTTATGGTCTGATCTTACCAGTGAGGGATACACTGCTGGTCTGGAGCATAGAGTCCCCATGTTGGTGATGATCAGGTCCAGTAATTTTTCCCCTCTTGTGGGAGTGGTAACAAGTTGTTCCATAGCATTTGAGTTTATAAATTCTAGGAACCTTTGGGCTAGGGTGTTGGAGCTAGAGTAATGCTCCCAGTCTATGTTTGGGTAGTTGAAGTCACCCAATATAATGGTGTTTGGAGAGACCTTCATATTTTCCAGTGTTCTCAGGAAGGCCGAGTGGGGTTCCTGGGTTTGGGAGGGTGGTCTGTAGCAGGCTATAAACTGGAAGGCAGTTTTACCCACTGTTAGTTGCACATGGATAGTCTCTGATGCTTCGTGCTTTGTCACCAACCTGGAGGTGTGGGTATCTTTGATGAATATCAATACTCCCCCACCTTTTGTGGTTCGGTTCAAGTTTTGGGGCCGAAAAGCATGGTATGAGGTATAACCTGGTAGTGCTGGGGTGCTCTTGAGAGCCCTGAACCAGGTTTCTATTACTGCATAGATATCAATGTTCTCCATGCTAAGGAGAGTTTCGAGTGTGTGCATCTTGAGGTTTAGACTTCTGGCATTGAGTAGCATTACTCTTAGTTTATTATCTCTTGTGATACCTATGGAGGTGGGTTTGTCTTTTGAGCCTTGCCTAAAAAAGTAACTATGGGGGTAGCAAGAGCCTTTGCCAATATCCAAAAGCCCAGTGGTGACAGGTGCAAGCTGTCCCTAGCAAAGCATCGTGGCTTGTCGAGCATATCATCCCAAGCTGACAGGCATTGGATCCCCTTTGAATGACACCAGTACTTAAGCCAATTGTTGAAATTGATCATCTTGTCTTCATATTGTGGCATCATTCTTGGTGAGTGTAAGATGCTACTCAAGGTCAGGGTCATACCGGTCTGGGCTACATGCTCAGAGAGCTCCTTTATGTCTCTTTTCATGTAGTCCAGGGAGGTACGTCTCAGGTCATTCACACCAGCATGGACAATGACTGAGTCATATTTGTACTTGCCTTGGAGTAACCAGAGAGCTTGTGTTATGTGACGCATCCTAGCGCCCGACAGGCTGTTCACCGTGACCCTCTCCTTGTTCAACCTGGTGAGTGGGACATCAGTGTGCCTGACGATAGAGTCACCTATTACAAGTGTATTAGGTGTGTTGTTTAGTCTTAAGGGCTGTGACTGTTCGGCACACTGGCTTTGTGAGATATGTGTTGCATGTGTTTTGTTTTGGGGTAGCGGTTGCTTGGGTGTCTGCTTTGGAGGTCTCTGCTGCTTAGGCAGATCTTTATTTAGAGCCTCCCAGTATGTTTTGGTGTGATTATGTGTTTGGTTTGCTGTCGTGGTAGGTCTACGTGAGACTGGAATTGTAGTGAGTGTGGTTTCCTTCTCTTCCTGACTGGTTATGCCAGTACTGAGTTGAGAGAGCTTAGCCTCCAGTTTGGCTATATGGTTGCATCTCTCACATGTGTTGGAATTTGTTGGGAGGAGGAGAGGGTTGTCTGTGTACATGAGGCAGTTGTAACATTGCCTCAAGATTCCCAGATTCACCAGCTGGACCGGAGAGGAGATTGACAACTGACCTTTGGACATGCTAGAATAATATTGGGAATTCCTTAATAATTGAAAACAAGGGCCAGTGGGGAGTGAGGGTGTAGTGCTTTTAATTTTTAGTGCTGACTTATATAATTGCTTTAGTGAGCAAGTGCCAGGTAACTTAAGTGCAATGTGTTACAGGTAACTTAAATGCAAAAATGACAAACAGTAACTTTCTTTCAAGTGAAACAAGGAAATAAGTACAGTAAGCAATGCAGATATTACTAGTGATACACAGAAGCACTGAGAAGCCGTGTATTAGGTGGAATTAGGTTTATATGACAGCATGTCTATCAGTAGTTTGGTTAAATTAAAGGCACTTAAAAGATAAATATTTTTACTTTTTATACCTATATATATATATATATATATATATATATATATATATATATATATATATATATATGTATATATATATATATATATATATATATATATATATATATATATATATATATATTGTAATACACATTTGCTGTTTGCATTAATAGCATCTAATGCTTGGTAGTTTAAAATGATTTTTATACCTCAATTTTAAAATATGTATTTATATTTATTATGCAGAGATTTTTAAAAATTATCATTATGATTATTTGTTGCTTTATTTGATCACCGTATCTTATTTGTTGATGGTGGGGTGTGGATCTATGATTTTTATGCATTTCATGTTTTTACACCTAATGCTGCATTGTTTGGGTTTAATGATGAATTATGTGTGTAGTACTTTAAAAATCTGAATGGGAAGTGATGTAATTTATTTCAGGTTTACTTATTTGGCATTACTGATTTTTAAAATTGTATCTGATGAAGTTCCTGACTAAATGAAACTGGGACAAAAGCACTTATACCTGTGGATTTGTGGTTCAATAAAACAATATTTGTGGATTAACAGTGTTTTTGAGTGGATTCCAGCTCGTGTTCTGATGTTTGTGATAAAAAAGAAGTATGTGTCTGTCTGTCAAAATGTATACCCTTTGTCCCCTCTCCACTCCCATTTTTACCTTCCCTGTGTCCTTGCAGGTGCTCCTCTACTTGTCCCCCCTTCTTACTTTCCTATATACCTATTTAACCTCCATAAATAAATACATAAATAGTAAAACCAATAAAGCCATATATATATATATATATATATGTGGGTCTGCTTCTATTCACTGACTCCCATTTCGTCGAACTTTCATTTCACTGAAAGTTCATTATATCAACAAGCATTTGCCCCCTTCCCCAATGTTGTGCGACCCTGGAGTTGATATATATAGTAGGGGTGTGTGGGGGGCACAGCCCCCCACATTGGGGGCAGCCCCCAAATGCTTGTCGATGTAATGAACTTTCAGTGAAATGAAAGTTCAGTCAGTGAATAGAAGTAGACCCACATATATATATATATATATATATATATATATATATATATATATATATACACACACACACAATGCTGAAAGCCACTTACTGCGAGTTTCAGCTGTTCTCATAGTATTTTGAGGGAGCACATGTGCACACGCTTGCATGCTTCTTGCTCTGCATTGGTCTTCAAGCATTACTAGCCACAATTGCTGGAGAATATGTCTCACAACATAGCTTGGCATTTCCTTGAATGAGTTTCTTAATTTATTACTGTTTGATGTGTGAGATTCCTAATAGTTAATTAACAATTGTTTTCAGGACAAATCATGCACCTCTGCCTCTCTGTGGCAGCCTTTGTAAGCCTTTGTACGATCATGAGGGAATGTTTCTGAATCCCACGAATTGTCTCTACATCATTTGCTTTCTAGCTCCTTTGATACAGTCTGTGGTTCTGTACAACAATAATCCCACCATCATATTTTAAAATCACATCCATCATCTGCTTTTTTGCAAAAGCAGATATATTCAGTCTTCTGCCAGCAATTCACTTCTCCATTCCTTTATTTATATTACTAGCATGGTACTTAAAGGGTTCTCGTTGCTTCTTCGCTCATCATAAAACACATGAAATTTATACTACAACACACATATTATACTTCTAACACCATAGGTTCATTCATTCTTAGGTTCTTACTAAGTTCGTGACCAATGACACCCTCAGGAATCTCAGCCATAACCCACAGCATTTGTTGGAGATTAATAGTGTTCCCTGTTAAGTAGATTTCCCCAGCATACCCCAGGTGAAGAGCTTTGATCAACCATCAAGTCATCTATAATAGTTTTAGAGATTGCCCTCTTTCAGAAATGGGGCATAGCTTGTAATAGCTACCTGTTTCATCAGCTGGTAATGTTTTTGTAGTGCTGCAGGTTTAAGGTTTTAGAGACAGTATTTGCTTTTCCACTAGTTTTAGTTCATTGAAGGAGTTCAAAGAGTAGTGGGATTATTCATAGTACAGAAGTCTAAGCAGAGATCACCCCTCAGAACCTGAAACAAAACTGAGTATAGGGATAGGGCTTTTAGTCTACCACAGTAGCTAAGGATACTATGACCTAAGATATTGTTGGCAACAAAACACTGATACCTCTTGAGATAGTTTAGGTGCTTAGTAATGTACATGTCAAAGGGGGAATTACATTCAGTGCTGGGCCTCATAAGGGACGACTAAAGTAAAGCTATAGCATCTCTGAACCTTCTGGAAATACCAGGAAGAATAAGTGCAAAGTAGCAAGATTATCTACCTATGATATAGGCATGGTGGCCAAAGGGGAACTTGCTATCAACACATAAACCCAAGTCCCTGATGACTGGGTCGGATTTAAGTGGAATGTTATTTATGTGATTATGTGATGGTCATGCTATATTGACCAAAGCAATGTTTGCCGAATTTGTTAGCATCGAGGATAAGTCCATGATCAATACATTAAAACATTTATTTGGTTCAGCTGTTACTGAATGATCTGAATATCAGAAAAGGTTATGATAACTGCCCTCAGTTTGCAATCATCAAGAAATTTGATCTTGTGATAGCACCTTTAACATCAGAGATGTATATGCCAAATTTGTATCCATGACAAAGCCCTGTCGGACATCTCTGCTGACATTTTTCTATTTAGGCCATATACCCTTGATCAAAATTGCATGAGTTGCATTAGACAGCCAGTTAGGCATCTAGTGAGCTACATGTGGGTTAAGAGAAAACAATACTTACTAAGAAAGTGGAAGGAAATAAGTGTCCAAGATGATTGAAAATGCTCACCCACTACCGAAATGTTGGCACACAAAATGTAAGGTGCTCGCACAGTTTACAGGTTATTGGCCTCTTCTGTTTCCTATGACTCATTAAGAGAGACAAGCTTTGTTTTCTCACCTAAATAGAAATTTCAATATTCAAAAGAAAAGGACTTTAAATAACATAATGCAATAAAAATTCGCACTACAGTAAATCAAGAAATCAGAATGAACTACCGTAACTAGGATAGTGAAGGATGCAGCCCACCTTGAGTGCAGATAGTTAAGGGGGTGAGATCAGCAAAACAAAGATTCATTTAAATAGCCACAGCTAATATCAAGGCTGAATTTAATATTGTAAGTCTTACAGGGGCTAAGTTCAGAAATTCAGAATACCTTTATTTTTTTTTGTGTTGGCCCTCAACCACTGGGCTGAAAGGGGCATCAGTTAACCTAGCTATAAGACTGCCAAAGACTGCCCAAGTTAGGTTTTTAGCCTTTGTATATATATATATATATATATATATATATATATATATATATATATATATATATATATATATATATATATATATATATCTATATATATATATATATATATATATATATATCTATATATATATATATATATATATATATATATCATTCATTTATTGTTATTTTTTTCACACTAAATCCAATGGGCTTTTGACTTGTTTTCCACAATAATATTGTTATCACTGCTGTATTTTATGAGTGAACCTCACCACAGGTAGGCATGTTCATAGGTTCATAGGTTGGTACTAGGCTATCGACCCTAGGGCCTGTACAAGCCTAGTCATAACAATTCCCAGGCTATGTGCTTAATCAAGTATTTTTAATCATGCATTTTGCAGAGCAGACCTGTGTTGGGTGTGGTGTTGTTTTTAGAGATGGTGGTAGGGCATGTCTTTGTTTTTTATGATTTAGTTTGATTTTACTGTTTGCAGATACCTAGTAAGAGTGGCATGGAATTAAGAACATTTTTACTAGTTATTATTCATGTGGGAGATTTTCTGTATGTTTCTGCTTAGCACATTTTATCATTCATGTCTAGTGGGTGTAGGGATTAGGTTGGATGGTAGTATAGTTGCAGAGGATTTCAATGAGAGGGTGTGGTGCTGGACAGGGTTCATGTCTCTCTTTTGGTGCTTAAGGAAAGGGTAGATATTTGTTATAAGGTTACTCACTTAGCTGGAGGTATTCAGTCAAGAATGTGACATTATGTTAAACTGGATACAGTATTTCTGTGGTACTTAGTATAGCTAACTTTAATATTTGGGATAGTTTTTTAAATACATATACTGTGTTTGGCTGTGGTTCAGGTATATTTATTTGATGAGGAAGGCATGGGTAGGATTGCTTTATTTATTGTTTTATCATGTGGTAGTTGAAATGTGTTACATACCTCTTGACTGTCCATATTTTGCAGAATGTACAGATTTTTGCCTCATATTGTTGGTATGTTCCATACAAACTGTTATGGTTTTCTGGCAAATCACTGAGGAATGATGTCACTACATAATACATTTGTGTTTCAGACTTCTTATCCTTCAGAAAATGCAGTCTAACACAAATCCTGTTATTCTAACAACTTTCTAAATGTTTGCTACCAATATTTAAATTCTGTCCCTA